>NW_020175660.1:1417762-1418049 GCF_003031525.2 Neophocaena asiaeorientalis asiaeorientalis | reverse complement strand
GCCCGCCACAGCCGCCGCCGCCCCGCAGCCGGGGCTCGCGCCGCCCGGCCGGCGACAGTACAGCGAGGCGGCGGCCGATCGCGAGGACGACCCCAACTTCTTCAAGATGGTGGAGGGCTTCTTCGACCGTGGCGCCAGCATCGTGGAGGATAAGCTGGTGGAGGACCTCAAGACCCGGGAGAGCGAGGAGCAGAAGCGGAACCGGGTGCGTGGCATCCTGCGGATCATCAAGCCCTGCAACCATGTGCTGAGTCTGTCCTTCCCCATCCGGCGCGACGACGGCTCCT
>NW_020175660.1:1398264-1417713 GCF_003031525.2 Neophocaena asiaeorientalis asiaeorientalis | reverse complement strand
TCGCGCCCCGCCCCGCGGCCCTGCCCGCCCCGCCCCGCCCCGCCCGGCCTCCTGCCTTCTGCCTTCTGCCTCCTGCCTCCTGCCTCCGGGTCACGGCTCGACTCAGCCCCGGCGGGCACTGTTTCCATCCCACGTTCCCCGCTCCCTCCCAGCCCCGGCCTGGGATGTGTCAGGCTCTGGTGGATAGTGAATTTTCCGCCCTATCCCCACCACGTAGTTGGTCCTTCCCCCGCGAGCCGTCATCCCCGGTTTATGCTTGTTGATGCTGTATGCAGAAGACACTGCCACCGCTCTTTTGATCCTAGCTACTGTGACAAACAGGGTGGGTCTTGACGGAAATCACTTGTAGAAAAGGAAATGACCGGCCCATCAGATTGTGCCTCTACAAGATTTTGTGGGCTTCTATGACTCAGGCGAACGCAAACCACAAAATAATTGTTTTCGGATTTTTTCACTCTTTGTACAACAGTGACAGATGATACAGGAACATACAAAATGAATTGCCTTTTAAGTTTGAAATTCAGAGTTTTACTAACCAGATGAATTTATTAATTATACTTCGATATTTTATTAAATTACTTTCCTACTCTGGCAGCTTCAGTTTTGCACACACAGAAAAAGGTAATACATGAGCAGTGTAACACCTGACAAACACCAGGCATCCTGACAGTAAATCTAAAGGGTGTAGACTGCAGGACGGCCCGCCAGCCAATGGAATGAAATAGCCCTGTGGGTGTGTACTGGTTCAGGCTAGCACCAGATTTGAGCTTGAGGAAAAGATAAAGTGCTTGAAGAAAGGGGATGAGTCGGTTAAAATTTGATAGTCACTAAGTTATCCTGTAGTTTAAATTTTTGAATGTCTGTAGATTTGGCTTCTTCTGCAGTCAGATTGCTTTCTTTGAGCAAATAAAGGCTCCCCCGCTACTTTTCCCCCCTTAAAATCGCACAGTGCATCTTTAATAGTGCTTAAAAGTAACATGGCAAAACCATTTTTTTCTATTAAAAAATTATGTAGAATAAAGGGCCCAAGGAGGTAGAGTCTAGCTGGAGGTTGCTTGGCTAATAAGCACAGAGGATGTTGGGCTAGACCCTTTGTCTCTGTAAATCTGGTCCAGTGTTCTATTATACCAGCTGACTTCTAAGGATGATTTTTAGAAATCTCTCTAGCAGAAAAATTTGAGCTCTGCTGGTATTCTTAGCCCAGGAACAAAGGTTGCTTCAAACTGCAAAGGTAAATGATTTACCTCTACTACTTGCTAAATTTGCATTGACCCCACCCACTTCTAGGACTTAACCTTTAGAGCTTAATTATCCTCTAGCTCTCAGTTTCCAATTCTAAAACCAACTTTTGAACCACTTTGACCTCTGGTTTCCCTTTCCAGCTCCAGTACTACATAAAACATACACACTGTCCATCTACAGCACCTTCTTCCTATCCACTCCCTTATTCTCTAAACCAAGAATACAAGTTCAAGCTCCCAAGAAAATCAAAGATGTTGGAAGAAGAGGCAAAGTTAGCAAATATTAAATTGCAGTGTTTCTTTAGAATGGACATCAAGTTTATATACTATCTTGTTGGCAGTATTTTCCAGTTGCTTAAAAGGTATGCAGCGAAACCAGTAGGATCTGCAGGATCTGACTTCGTTTCCTTGAAGTTCTTTATATTATTCTGTTCTTTCTATGCCAGGCCCTCTCCTATCATGAGTCACAACTCCACAGACTCAATAAAGCAACTAAAGTTTGTCCTAATTTGTTAGTCCTCTTCCTCTTGCCACAGCAGTTTTATACCAAAATAATAATAAACCTAGCAACAAATTGCATCAGCTATAGAAAGCACTGTTACTGTAACACTTGTTCCTACTAGAACGTAAGATACAATTCTCTGTTCTATTTATCCCATTTACAAGAAGGCTTGCTGGTGAAAGCACTACTAAATCCCAGCATATTAACAGAGAAACGGAAGTGCAACTAATAAATGGTAGCAAGCATTGCAAGATAATATGAAAGAAAATCAGCCAATATAAAGTGATAAATTTATTATCTTAAGAAATTTGAAAGACTTTATGGAGAGAAAAGGATGGGGGAGGATCAGATAGCTATGCAGGCTCTTCAACATATTTTGGGGTGCTTAAGATAATGAACAGGGTACTAAATAGATGATCAGCAAAATGGGGGTACTGTAGACATCCATGCTTTGCTTTCATGACACTCTGGGATTTTCCTATCCATTTATCACCCCCATCTTGTTGCAGAGAATGTATATTCCGAGAGGGACTTATTTTCAGTGGGTTTTTTTCCCTCTAATTAAACAGTACAAGAAAGTTGTTAACCTCCTTGGTCTCACTCTTGTTTTAGAAATATAGCATATATTAGGTGACTGAGATTTTTTTTAATGCTTTGGAGAAGCCATGTGAACTTACCCTCCTAAGCACACTTTTCTCTCCCCATCCTAACTCAGCTGCCTTCTTGACCAACTTCTTTGGGTTGGGGGGGACCCTTGTCTGCTCTGCATCATCCTTTTCCCAACCCTCAGCTTTCTAATCTTTCATCAAGAGCAACCTTTAACCTGAGTTTTCCAACATAAAATTCTCAAGGTTGTAGCAAAGCAACAACCTAATTTATAATATGGGTATGGGAAACAGGTGGTTTTAAGACCTGAGGGTGGCTGATGTGTACTTTATACTGAGTAAATATTTAATAAGTAAATATTTAATAATACATACTGTTTTTGTGCTTCTCTTTTCCCACATAACCATATTTAAATGAATGCAAAGATTTGCATCTGTTAAGGATTTGCACGTGTGCTTCATGCTCTGAAAGGAAGTTTTAAGGGAGGCCTTAAAAATATTTTCAGCAAAGATGAATCTTGTGGGAATTTGCTTTAAGAAGACTTTCAAAGGTTCTTATGTGTTTGAAAACATTATCAGTGATTATTCCTGTTAACTTTTTCAGAATAAATTCTCTGTATTTTATTGGCCCTGGTTCGACCTGAGATTAATATACCCTTTTAGAAGGAAATTTATTATTTAACTCACTGGGGGAGTAGAGAGATTGATGATAGCAATTCATTGATGTAGGAGTCAATTTACTTTCTATTCCCTCCTGTCCTCCCATCCTCCACCCCCCTCAGGTCTTCAGATTAAAACTGTTGAGTCCAAATTTCCTGTGACTGATTTTTCCTCTTAGAACTTTCTAAAATTATCATTTAAATAAAGTTGATGGAATCCTGATGCACTGACCTAAATCTTTCATTTAACTGCAAATATCAGCACCCCCCCCCCAAAAAACAGTGTACCTTATGTTGACCCATTGACTTGTTTTTAAGAGCCAAAATGCAAAAAAAGAAACAGTAGGAGGTAGATGGTCTTTGTTCTTGTCTTTGGGCGGCAGGATACAGGGGTTGGGGGCAGGGCAGCCAGCTAAGGGTTGGAGTCAGTACAGTACTGAAGTCCCCCTCGGCCTTTGGGATCTAAGTTTGTGGTAAATGGTAGTGCTTTTTGAGAAAACACTAGAAAGTACTGATACTGTGGTTTTTGTTTGTTTGTTTAACATCTTTATTGGAGTATAATTGCTTTACAATGGTGTGTTAGTTTCTGCTTTATAACAGAGTGAATCAGTTATACATATACATATGTTACCATATCTCTTCCCTCTTGCGTCTCCCTCCCTCCCACCCCTCTAGGTAGTCATAAAGCACCGAGCTGATCTCCCTGTGCTATGCGGCTGCTTCCCACTAGCTATCTATTTTACGTTTGGTAGTGTATATATGTCCATGCCACTCTCTCACTTTGTCACAGCTTACCCTTCCTCCTCCCCATATCCTCAAGTCCATTCTCTAGTAGGTCTCTGATACTGGTTTTAAATGAGACATCCTCTGCTTTCACTGGAAAAAAAATGTTTCTTACTTATTTCTCCTATGCTGAATTGACAACCATCAAAACGGGTAACTTTGAATAAATTCACACTAATATTTTTAGAATGTGAGTATGTGTCTACATCTGCTGCCACAAGGTAAATGTAGTCTTTGTATATAAATTTAACTCAACCTGGAAGTTCAGTTAGAACACAGGTAGTTTATGTCTTCTACCCTCTAGCCCTTAGCCTTGAGTTATTGTTGTTTTTAATACTTTTTTAGTTAAATATGAATTGCGTTGCTGTTATAAAGGTCTTCTTATTTCATGGGAGCCAAATGCCCTCCCTGAAAATACTAGGGAATGAAGAGCTACAATAATGGTGGAGACCTGTAAGCCAGGTTGTCCTTCAGTCTTCCTGTCACTTTGTGTGAATCCCTCTAGCTAGTTTGCTTTGGCAGTAAAAACCCCTTATGCAGGAAGACAAACACTTACTGCTCACTTAATATGCAAAGGACACTTTTCAGGAATTGGGGCATCAAAAATTGGAGGACAAACACCAGTAGTATGTATCAAACTCCAGATAAACTGACAATGTTTAAATTTCTAAGAAATGACTTAGATTTTATAACTTATACAGTGGGAAGAAACTAGGTTTAGATTGTTGGTGATAATTTAGATTGCTTGGGAAAATTGTTTCTTATCCAACTATGTTAAAGATACTGAGGGCTTTGCCAACAACCAATAATAATTAGGTTGTTATAATGTAAATAATAAAGGAAAAAACCTTTAATATCACTTTAATGAAGCACATTGACTCAAATGGCCCATAATTGCTCTACCCAACAAACCCCTGTTAAAATACATACGTATGACTCAAATGTTCTAATAATAGTGAAAGTTATAAAATGAAGCAGCTCTACTCCCAATCCTTTCCTACAAGATAACCGTGAACAGTCTTAAGTCCACAGCTACTATCTAAAACTGACCTAGCTATCTAGATGAATCAGTGTTTTCCCCTTTCCAGAGGCAGAAAATAATGCAGATTGAAGTACTCACTATCAAGACTGAAATGTTAATGTATGAAATACTACTGATAAAGGCAGGACAGGTTTTATGAAGGGCTAGAAGACAATCTGGGCGAGGGCTGCTCAAGACATTTTTAGTTACCTTTCAAAAGGCAGCTGTACCTGGGAGAGTCTGCCTTCACAAAGGTCAACTGGCAAAACAAGGGATAGCAATAATAGCATTTATTGAGCTCTTACGTGTACACCAGGCATTTTGCTAAGAGCTTTTCGTGCATCACTGCTTTGATTCCTCAGAACAACCTCATGAATGCACTGTTGACCCAGGTTTTCAGATGCAGATACTAAGGCTGAAGAGTGAGGTCTCCCTTGGCAGGGTTACACAGCAGTAAGTAGTAGGGTTGGGTTCAGGCTCCAGCCATCTGATTCCAGCACCCGCCTTCTTAGTCATTGTCTGGATTTATTCATGTAAAAAGTTACAAATTGTATCATGGGGTAAGCACTGATTGAGAATCATGTCATGCCATCAACACAATGATTCCTACTACTTTGGATCATTTGAAATTTGTTAGTAGCTATTAGAAGACCTAACTTCTTGCTAGAAAATAAACGGCGTTCACAGGTGATGACTTTACCAGTCCCTTTTTTTGTAATCACTTAGGCAATGAAGGAACATTTTAAAGAGTTTTCTGTTGAAAGACAGGTTTCAAGAGCTTTGGTGTTTAAACAGTTTATGTCGGCCAGAAAAACTCATTTCTCCACCAGAGTGTTATTTCATGTATCTTTATGGGTCTTCAGTGCGATAATCTTTTAGCACTTTGTGATACGTTTATTCTTTAGAGTTAGTCAAAATTTATTACTACTCAGGTCACTAATTTTTTTTTTTTTTTTTTTTTTGCGGTACGCTGGCCTCTCACTGCTGTGGCCTCTCCCGTTGCGGAGCACAGGCTCCGGACGCGCAGGCTCGGCGGCCATGGCTCATGGGCCCAGCCGCTCCGCGGCATGTGGGATCTTCCCAGACAGGAGCATGAACCCGTGTCCCCTGCATTGGCAGGCGGACTGGACGCTCAGACACTGTGCCACCAGGGAAGCCCAGGTCACTAATTTTTAAATGGCTTTCTTCTGGGTGTCTCTTCCTAAAAACTAAGAAAAGCCTTTGTTTATCATGAATTGCTGTTCTCTTGATTGTTCTTGGAGAAAGTCTGTCAGACCTTCTAATTTTTCTAAATTGCTGCTTGGCTAGAGGAAAATGTGAAAGATGACACAAATGAAAATTATAAAGGTTGATTTTCCTTTCCTGGAACCAGTCAATAAGTGACACAGTTGGAAGCACACTGGGTAATATGTTACTGCAATAGGAGTTCAAGGAAGATGCCCAGGAAAGACCATCTTGATTTGGAAGTAGGGAAGGCTGGTTAGGAGTTAGACTGGGGAAAGGTCATTTCAGATAGATATGTCGTAGAGGGAGTGTGGCATCAGCTCAGGCAGGAGGTGGGACTGTGTGTTGGGGTCATGAGGACAGAATATGTTTGTAAATAGTGAAAAGTAAGGTTTTATGGAATAATAAATATTTGTGTGGTCTCTGCCTGCAGTTCCTAATACAGAGCTCCTAAAATCCTTGTAATTTCCTTAGTGATAGGGGTTCTGGGAGTATCCATTGTTCTAATATTTGGCCTTTGACTCTAGTTGCTCACATGGAGCCCCTGAAACCCTTGTAATTTCCTGAGTTATGGGGGGGTAGAGAGTTCCTAAATCCCTTGGAATTTCCTGGGTGATAAGAGCACCTTTTGTTCTAATGAGGCAACTCTTGATGGGCTCCTGGTTAGCTTCAGGATTCCCCTACAGGTAGAATATATGGAATAGGGAGTCAAAGATTTAACTCTCATCTGAGACACTGGTAGAAAAACTGGTATCAGGGAAAGAAGTGTTACTAGGAAAGAGGATTGAATTTTGAAAATAAAGGGAATCTGGTGTAAAATGATCCTTAGGAAAAATGAAGATACAGGCGTATGTTTTTCTCAATCTTACCCTTGCAAAAAAACAGTGTGGTGCCCGTCCCTACCTTGTCTCCCATATCCCTATAATTCTTCTTGTCCTCTCTTAAGATCCCTCTCAGATATCACCTAGACTTGTAAATAATAGATATGAAACTAGATATCTGAAATTTTGAGCCTTTACCTCTTTGAACCTTTTTATAACAAATTGTTGTCTTTTACTAAGTGCTATCCACTTTATATTCACCAATTTTACTAACATCATTTCCAGGACCTGTTTGGTATGAAGATATGACTAAGCTTAGTGTTATCAGAATAAGGAATCTATAAAACACAAATTAACAGAATCGCCCTTTTAATTCATATTCTTTCCTCCATCCATCGGGCAGTAGGTTAAATACTTAAACACAAAACAACTCTATGTTCTATAGATATGTATGTACATAAATGCAGGGAAATAACTTGGAAGGTTATATACATTTAAGTTGCCAAGAATAGTCACCCCTAAGGGCTGGGGTCATAAGTGGTAATCAGGAGACATCAGCTTTTAATGTATTTGAATTTTGAAAACATGCGTATGTGTTACATAATCTTGAAATTTTAATGGAAAGAAGAAATATTTTTCATTTCGTTTTTCCAACAGCATCTAAACATTTGCTTCCCAGAAAGCTTAGTTTTGTCTTTTCAAAATGCTTAAAATAAAGATTTTGATAATGGGTTAAGACTGCAAAGTGTTTGTTCCGTGCCTTCTTAAAAGGAACAGTACATGGATACTGTCAAGCAGTCTTTAGTTCCTGTACTAAATGCTCCTTCCTGGAGCTGAAGGAATTTTTGTGAGACTTCTAGTATTTTACATAGTCATTACTTGCTGGTGGGTAGGTACTGGTTCCTCACTGCTTCTTTCCCTCCTCTCCTCATTTTTAATTAAGTTATGCTCTTCTATTGTAAGTTAGGGAATATTAAGTGAGAAAATAGGTTCTAATGAGTAAATGGCAAGTGTATTAGTGCATGAATTTTAAGAGTTCTAAGTCCTCTTTGCCTTTCTGGGGTTCTGTACTTGTGGTAGAACTCTTGGTTATTGAGCAAATAGTTTCTGAAAAGAGACAATACAGTTGGAAATTGAATTTCTGGTCAGTAAATCAAAGCCTGTTAAAGGATCCAGGTTCAAGTAACTTTTAAAACCCCATTTGAATTTTCATGAATGTGTTTAGTTAATGATTCATCATAAAAAACAATGGTGACTTAGTCGCTAGGAGCTTTTTTGTATGTTTTTGGGTTTGAGTCAGCTAGCAAGAGGGAGAAAAATTCAAGCTACTCAGTTGTGTTTTTCACTGAATCTTTTTCAGAGTAATCAGCTGATGTGTTTTCTTTATCACCATAGCAACTTAGTCAGTTTTTGCTTTTGATTTTTTTTTTCCTCCTAGAAAAACTTACTGTACACCAATCTTAGGCTCTTGAGGGTAGTAAGGAAAATATTTGGGAATTAAGTTAAAAGGCTGAGAAATGTTTTGTGCTGTGTATAGTTTGCAGAGGTCTGCATTTCATTAATGTTCTTTTGAAACATCTGATTACCAGTTAGCTCAAAATAACTATATGTTAATTTAATTTATCTGGAGAATCAAAGGTATGATTTCAAAGTTCTATCACCAATCCTTCCTCCAACTTTACCAAGTTTGATAAATAATAAACATTGTCATGGGTGGTGTATCTTTAGTTTCCTCTGGTGAGCTGAAAGCACAGATTACTCTTTCAGCCGTGGTCCTTCAGTTTAGACCCCGTTTATTTCTTTTCTTTTTTCTTTTATATTGGAGTATAGCTGATTTACAATGTTGTGTTAGTTTCAGGTGTACAGCAAAGTGATTCAGTTATACATATACATATTTCTATTCTTTTTCAGATTCTTTCCCAGATAGGTTATTACAGATTATTGAGTAGTGTGTAAATGTTAATCCCAACCTCCAGACCCCATTTATAATGACATCAGACCTGTGGTCCACATCTGTATAATCATCCAGTTCCCTTTCTAGTGTACCCAGCCAGGGACTTGTGCTTTCCATTGGAAGCATCTACCTCCATTATTACATCTGTCGTTCAAAGATCCTGTTGATCTCTTCCCAAACAGTAGCAATGCTAGTGTCAGCGTAGGCTCTAAGACTTTAGGACACTGAAAAACTATAATATACTTTTCTCCATTTTTGTAATAAAAGTTGTTCCTTCTAGTTTCTGTCCCTGTGCCCCATCCAATCCCTGTTGGTCTTGCTTACCTTTAGCCTTCCGTGTCACAGAAAAGAGGGAAAGAAAGGCTTGGTTTTATAAAAAGTGAGAATATTCATACTGCAAATAAGGTCCTTCTTGCTTCATTTTGGTTTAAAATGTTTTAAGGTTTTTTTTTGTTTTCTTTTATGCATGTGGGTATTTGGCTTTATTGAACGACTATGTCTTCATATTTACTATTCTTGCTATACAGTAGGCATTCAAAAATGCTAGGTTTTCCCCTTCTTTCAGAACTTCAAAGTATATGTCACATCATTTTGTCCTTCATGTACACCAATTGTGCTAATATCTCCTTATCCACTGAATTTACAAATTTATTGGAGAATATTGTCTTTTTTGCAGTCATATTCTTAGCATTCATTAGAATGTGGTAAAGAATTTTCAGGTGGCAGTGTATTTTTAGTAATTATCTTTGGTTTCCAATCACAGAGGAAGAAGAGTAACCAGCCTTCCCTTGGGTGTGGGTAATTCCTGTATTACTACTGGAGTCTGTACTAGTATATCTGCCAAATTCCACACGTAAAAACATTCACGTATCACTAATTAGAAAGTTAAAAATGAAAGCATATGTCTTCTTTAGCCTAGGCATCCCCTGCATTTATTTCTAGGTCTCTCACCCTTATCAGTTACAGGGCTTATTCCCCTGACTCCACTACTTTCCTTTATAGTGGTCCCTTGCCTCAATTCACTAGAAGTCTTCATTGGTTCCTAGCCTGCAGAAAATGCCTGTGGAGTGAGGTGATTTATGTAACTACTACTCTTCAGTGTCTTGCAGTTGAGCTCTCTAAATGGGTGTGGCTAGGAAAGAAAATTTCACTTTACAAACAGGAATTCCTGGGTGCCATCCAGTGGAAACATGTTTTTTGTTACACGCAGTTTCTGACTCATATCATTCCAGGACTTCTGCAATAAAATAGGCTTTGTTTACACTGTTTTGTAGAAGGAGGGGCCTGGTTTCTAATGAGCATTTAAGTCTAGAACATTAGGATTGCTGTCTGATTTATGAGTGTTAGTATTTCAAGCTGTTTTTCGTTTCCCACTGAATGCATTAGTTATAAGCACTGGGTAAGGGAAAGTAACTTTTCCCCCACTTAAGAAAGCAAGGAAAATTAATGTAACTTAGTGACTATTTCCATAGACTCTAAAAGCACAATGAAAAAAGTGCTTCAACTGTAATAGGAAAAATGCTGATTCTTTTTTTTTTTTTTTTTTTTTACGGTACGCAGGCCTCTCACTGTTGTGGCCTCTCCCCTTGCGGAGCACAGGCTCCAGACGCGCAGGCTCAGCGGCCATGCATGTGGGATCTTCCTGGACCGGGGCATGAACCCGTGTCCCCTGCATCGGCAGGCGGACTCTCAACCACTGCGCCACCAGGGAAGCCCAATGCTGATTCTTAAGAGCACTATTTTACCACCTCCACGAATTTGTCTTGAGAAGTAATAAAATCAAAGTTTATTGAGCTGTTTGTTTAAAATCCTATCCATTTAAATTTTTAAAAACTACATTTCTTTGTTATTTGCCACTACTTTGCAGTACTTATAATAGCAGTGAAAATAGTTGAGATTGAAGTATTGACCACATGCAGACACTGTGCCAGCTGCCTCAAACACATTATCCCAAGCAATTCTGGCATGAAGCCTAAGAGCATTGTTTGCACCTCCCCAGGTGAGCAAGTGCAGATGCCCACAGCAGTTGCTATTGGGGTGAATTCACTTTGTTAGGAAATGCTGGGCACTGCACCCAACCCAGCTCCCTGGCCTAGCATAGTTTCCACTAAATAATATGCCTAAGTAATGCCTATTCACTAAGTGACAATTTGTATAAACACGTTTTAGTATTTAAACAATTTTTTTAACTTAACCAAGGAGATAAAAGACCTATACTCTGAAAACTTAAAGACATTATTGAAGGAAATTGAAGATACAAAGAAATGGAAAAATATCCTGTGTTCATAGATAGGAAGAATTCATAATATTAAAATGCCTGTACTACTCAAAGCAATCAACAGGTTTTATGCAGTCCCTATCAAAATCTCATAACAGGACTTCCCTGATGGCGCAGTGGTTAAAAATCCACCTGCCAATGCAGGAGACACGGGTTTGAGCCCTGGTCCGGGAAGATTCAACATGCTGCAGAGCAACTAAGCCCGTGGGCCACAACTACTGAGCCTGCGCTCTAGAGCCCACAAGGCACAACTACCGAGTCCACGTGCCACAACTACCAAGCCCACGTGCCACAACTACCGAAGCCTGCACACCTAGAGCCAATGCTCCACAACAAGAGAAGCCACCACAATGAGAAGCCCGCACACCGCAATTAAGAGTAGCCCCCACTCGATGCAACTAGAGAAAAGCCCGTGCGCAGCAATGAAGACCCAATTCAGCCAAAAATTTAAAAAAAAAATCTCATAACAATTTTTCACATAACTAGAACAAATAATCCTAAAATTTATATGGAACCACAAAAGATCCTGAATAGCCAAAACTGTCTTGAGAAAAAAGAACAAAGCTGGAGGTATCATACTCCCTGATTTCCGACTATACTACAAAGCTACAGTAATTAAAACAGTATAGTACTTACACAAAAACAGATACATTGATCAGTGGACAGAATAGAGAGCCATAAAGAAACCCACACACTTATGGTCAATTAATCTACAACAAAGGAGGCAAGAATATACAATTGAGAAAAGATAGTCTTTTCAATAAGTGGTGCTGGGAAAACTGGGCAGCTACATGTAAAAGAATGAAATGAGAACATTTTCTCATGCTATACAAAATAATGGCTTATACAAAAATAAACTCAATGGATTAAAGACCTAAAGATAAGACCAGAAACCACAAAACTTTTAGAAGAAAACATAGGCAGAACACTCTTTGATATAAATCATAGCAACATTTTTTTTGGATCTGTCTCCTAAGGCAAAGGAAACAAGCAAAAATAAACAAATGGGACCTAATTAAACCGTAAAGTGTTTGCATAGCAAAGGAAGCCATCGACAAAATGAAAAGACAACCTACTGAGTGGGAGAAAATATTCACAAGTGGTATGACTGATAAGGGGTTAAATATCCAAAGTATATAAACACCTCATGCAACTCAATACCAGAAAAACAGCCTGATTAAAAAATGGACAGAAGACCACAAATAAACAATGTTGGTGAGGATATAGAGAAAAGGGAACGCTAGTAGAGTTGGTGGGAGTGTATAAAATTGGTGCAGCCAATTTATGGAAAACTGTGGCAGTTCCTCAAAAGAAGTAAAGATAGAACTACCATAGGATCCAGCAGTTCCATTCCTGGGTAAATATCCGAAGAAAATGAAAATACTAATTCGAAAAGATACATGCACCTCAGTGTTTAGAGCAGCATTACTTGCAATAGCCAAGATATGAAGGCACTCTAAGTGTCCAAGAAATGAGCAGATAAAGATGTATATATATATATAATTTTTATATATTATATATATGTTATGTATATAACTATATATAATATAAAAATGAATGCGGGGCTTCCCTGGTGGCGCAGTGGTTGAGAGTCCGCCTGCTGATGCAGGGGACATGGGTTCGTGCCCCAGTCCAGGAAGATCCTACATGTGGAATTCTACTCAGCCCTAAAAAAAGAATGAAATTTTGCTGTTTGCAACCACATGAATGGACCTGAAAGGTATAATGCTTAGTAAAATAAATAAGAGACAAATACTGTATGTTATCACTCATATGTAGAAACTAAAAAATAAATAGGGACTTCCCTGGTGGCACAGTTGGGAATCCGCCTGCCAGTGCTGGGGACACGGGTTCGATAAATTAATTTTTAAAAAATAAAATTAAATAAATAAATGGATGAATTTCACAAAACATATTCATAGATATAGAGAATAGTGGTTACCAGGAGGGAGGGGCAAGATAGGGGTAGGGGATTAAGAGGTACAAACTACTGTGTATAAAATAAGCTACAAGAATATATTGTGCAGCACAGGGAATATAGCCAACATTTTATAATAACTTTTTGTTTTTTGGCTGCATTGGGTCTTTGTTGCTGCGCACGGGCTTTCTCTAGTTGCGGCGAGCAAGGGCTACCCATTGTTGCGGTGCTCGGGCTTCTCACTGCGGTGGCTTCTATTGTTGCAGTGCCCGGGCTCTAGGTGTGCGGGCTTCAGTAGTTGTGGAACATGGGCTCAGTAGTTGTAGCCCTCGGGCTCTAGAGCGCAGGCTTAGAAGTTGTGGCGCACAGGCTTAGTTGCTCCGTGGCATGTGTGATCTTCCCTGGACCAGGGCTCAAACCCGTGTCTCCTGCATTGGCAGGAGGATTCTTAACCACTGCGCCACCAGGGAAGTCCCTGTAATAACTTTAAATGGAGTATAATCTATAAAAGTAGTGAATTACTATGTTGTATACCTGAATACTTCAATTTAAAATTTTTTTAATTAAACAATTTTTGTTGAAACCAGTGTTTGGTCTTAATATTACTTACAAATTTTGGATTTTTTTTTTTCTGGAATAGTTTTTAGGACCTGGTACTTTTGCTTTTTAGTGCTTTTTATTCCATAATATGCACAGGCACTGACTTACATGTATGTCAAAATTTTAACATGGATTCTGTCTTTCTACCTTAAGTTTTAAGAGTCAAGAAATAGTCATATTTATTCCACATGTATTTGAGTGCCTAATACACGCAGATTTTCTGTGTTAGGCACCAAGAATTAGTAGACAAAAGAAAGTCTGTCTTCATGGTGCTAATTTGCTGGCATGGGGGTGGGTGGTGGTGGAAGCTGGAGAGTAAACAAACATAAAGTCAATTTAAAGTAAAGAGGGGCTGGAGAGTGGCGATGAGGAAGAAGTGCTATTTTAAATTATTTTAAAAGGGGTGGTCAGGGAGGGCCTCTCAGAATGAAGGTTTTTAATAAAGACCTGAACAAAATGAGGAAGCAAGCTTATAGCAACAGGTATCTGCTATATGCAAAAAAAAAAAACCCCAAAACCCTGTCATTTCTCATTCTAAAATTTTAATAACAATTTATTCCACAAATAATCTGAAAACCCATTATATGCAAGATACAGTTTTCTAAGAGCTTGCTTTTCTAAATATATTCATTTTATTTTTCTGATAGGACAAAGAAATATGTTCAGTTTCAGAATTTGCTCTTTATAATCATGTACTGACAGATGAAATTGTCTTGAAACGGGTTGTTTATGTTCAGGTAGGTGTTTTCTGAAACATCCAAGAAGCTAGCTTTTTTAAATGACTAAGGGAGTTTTCTCAAACTGCTGGTCCATGAGAATACTGTGCATTTCTATCTGAAAAATATTTATTTTTTTGATTCTTTTATTCCCAGAATCCTTTAAGAGGTGTCCCTGGGCCCCCATACTTGTGACTCAGTGTCAGGGAGCCCCAAGCAGTGTGCAAAACATCAGCCTCACTCAGGCCTTCTTCCTTGGGGTTGAGAAGCAGTAGACTAAAAGGATGAGAGGTGGCTTAACCCTGCAAAACTTGTAAGGGTTATTGACTAAGACCCCCAAAACCAAAGTAGTGGGCATAGCCGCTTTCTGTGTCCCCTCTACCAAACATCTAGTTTGGTAGAGGATTGGGGGCATTAAGACTCCGAGTTGCCTGTCTGCTTGGCTACCTCCCATCCTTATAGAAGAGTGCAGGGAATTGCTCATTTCCAGGAAGGAGAGATGACTTTGTCAAGCTTCTCATTTCTTGGTTGAAAGAGGCTGGCAGTAGGTGAAGGGAGTTACAGGTAAGGATCTCTTTGGCTATACCCCATTGAAGCCAAAACCTCCATTTAGACATCTGATATTCAAGTTGAAACTGTCAAGCCTGTTAACTATCCATTTGCCTATAGCAAAATTCTTGAACTCTCTGCTACCAAGTCACCTAAAGCAAAAAGTAAAAGAAAGAAAAGCCTCCATGGAGTTACTTGTCTCCCTGAAAGGGTAAAAATCATTCATTTGAAGGTAATTTTTGTCTGTGAAATCATATTTACTGTTATTTCCCACTGTGTTATAAGTCCCTGAAGGAACCCCAATAAAGATGTTTAAAAAAAATAAAAAAATAAGTCCCTGAAGGACAGGGCTATCTTATCTCGAAATCCCCAGAAACCCTACTTGATGCTACTCATACCAGAAAGCAAACACTGAACTTCACTAATCTTATTCTCTTAAATATGAAAATACTTGAATCAAATTCAGTGCTCATTCTGTCGCTCTTTCTGGGTATCTAATTAGCAGCTTTTTTCCTACTGACTCTTTTTTTTTTTTTTTCTGGCCAAGCCACACAGCATGTGGGGATCTTAGTTCCCCAACCAGGGATCAAACCCAAGCCCCCCTGCAGTGGAAGCATGGAATCTTAACCACTGGACCACCAGGGAAGTCCCCTATTGACTCTTTAGTCATAAGCTACTTTAGGTGTTCTTGAAAATAACCATAAAAAGTGTGGACATTTTCAATTTCTAGAATTCTTTTTTCAACATGCCAGAAGGATGTTCTTAATATATCCCCTTCTTTCTCACCCCCCTCTTTTTTTTAAACCGCCAGGTATCCGTTACAGCACTGATGTGAGTGTAGATGAAGTAAAAGCTCTGGCTTCTCTGATGACATATAAGTGTGCAGTGGTTGGTAAGTGGTCTCCTTTTGCTGCTACCTAATAAGAACTCTTTGGGGAAATATGTTTGCATACAAGGTTACTTTTAAGATGGTAGAGAAATATACCTCATCAGAAGTGGGGGTTTTTTGTTTTTGTTTTAGGTTGCATAGTTTGACATATCATTTTTCAATTAGTCTTAATTAAGATTTAGTCTTTTTTTTTTTTAATGGGGAACTTTATAGGAACTAATTGAATTTTCCTTAAGTGTAGATCTTTGTTTAAATCCCTTTCTATACTCTGTAAATAAGACCAAATCAGTAATAAGGAAAATAAATATGCCATTACATTTTAGAAATAGTAAAGCACACTGATTAAATATGCATTGTAATTTGCCTAGTCTAGTATTCTGTTCACTAGAATTTTAAGGTACAACATTTTAGAAGAGATTGTGGGTTTATTTATTGAATTTTCTGAAACTAAAGCTAAAAGTACCACACTTTTATAATATTACACAGTGCTTTCTGCCTTTTTAATTCTTTTAGCCTTTATATGGAATAACTTTCAGACTTCTCTTTCAGATGTGCCATTTGGGGGTGCCAAAGCTGGTGTTAAGATCAATCCCAAGAACTATACCGTAAGTATCAAAGTGACATTAGTGCACATGGTGCATTTACAAAGGACTTGAAATTACTGGACTTCTGTGTATCCCCTATACCAGTGAGATTAATGGTTCCTATTGCTTTTATAAATTTCTTTCTTTCTTTCTTTTTGGCTGTGTTGGGTCTTTGTTGCTGCGCGTGGGCTTTCTCTAGTTGTGGTGAGCAGGGGCTACTCTTCGCTTGCGGTGCACGGGCTTCTCATTGCAGTGGCTTCTCTTGTTGCAGAGCACAGGCTCTAGGTGCACGGGCTTCAGTAGTTGTGGCTCGTGGGCTCTAGAGCAGAGGCTCAGTAGTTGTGGCGCACGGTCTTAGTTGCTACGCGGCATGTGGGATCTTCCCGGACCAGGGCTCAAACCCGTGTACCCTGCATTGGCAGGCAGATTCTTAACCACTGCGCCACCAGGGAAGTCATCCTATTGCTTTTAAAAGGAATGGAAAAACAAGCAGATAATTAACTCATTGAGTGTTTTGCCATATGAAAGGTCACCTACTTACATCAATGTCCTTTTTCATTTTCTTACTTGGTTAAAATGTAATTAATATAATTAGTATACCTTCATATTCTTAAGCATTTATATTCATGCGTGTTACATACAACTATAATATAAATGTATTCTATATATAAATAAATATTATATCATATACTATATATAACTGTGCTCTGAGGTTTTTATGTTGGGATCCTAAGGTTCTAGTGACATATCTTAACTAGTTTGGTAAAAATTTTATTATTTATCCTATCAATTCCATGTTAATTTAAGCTGCTAATTAACCTCTATATTAAGTTAAATAAATTATGTGAATAAATATCTGTATACGAACAATATATATGATTTTATTTTTTAAATTTGCAATTTAAATGAAAATACACCGTAAGGACTGCTCATAAGATCCTATATTAATACAAGGAGAACAGGTTTGAGCCTTAGTGCTACTATCTGTTCCTTACGTAACCTAATTTCTGGTCTCTCAAATTAAAAATTTAATTTCCGTTTAAAATGGAAATACCTACTTTATGAATTGCTCTGAAGATTACACAAGAAGATATATGAAAATATCCTATAAGTAGAAAATAGGATGCAACTATTAGTTATCTCCACAAGTGGTTTTTCTATCAAAAATTATTTTTTCATTATTGTTTGTGTTTCACCTTTTTCCTTTATAGGATAATGAATTGGAAAAGATCACAAGGAGGTTCACCATGGAGCTGGCAAAGAAGGGCTTTATTGGTATGTATTGCCATGTAGATTTACACAGAGTGGGAACATCTAAAAAGTAATTGTCTTAAACTCCTGCTTTTGTCTATACATGCATAGAGAGACTTGTCCTCTTACTTTGAGAAATTGGGTTCTGTGTTAAACATGGTGAACATACCTGGGCCTGTTCATGACACCTCTCTAATAGAAAAGTTCAGGTTCTCAGTACACAGCGTGGATACCAGGAGAGGTCACTTCCACCTCTTCTCCTTGTACAGACGTAATAAAGGTTTTTGATCAGTGTAACAGCATTGAACAACAAGCACAATCACAATTGTGACATCCAAAAAGATTTTAGGAACTAAATAATGCCTGCATTATAAACAGTTTTTAATATGCAAAAAGCAGTTTTGCAATAGTAATCCTGTTGCGAAAGCAGTGAGAAAACTGATGCTGTTCGGAATTGGAGGCTTAAGCAGGCCTTTCCCTTCGAAGCAGCGGGCACAGGCTGGGAGTGTGGAGGCTCATGCTGGTTGATACTCACTGTGACATCACTGGCTGATTTTAAGGATTCCTGGGGCTCCTAATGTTTGTTACTCGGACTAAATTTCTGAGGGTACTGATCTTCATTTTCTTGATTTTCTGTCGTACTATTATCTATGTCATATGTTATTTTGTGTATGAGATGTCAATATTCTTTTCTGTAATATATAATTATTATTTAATCTTTAAATTTCAAGCAAATTGTCTATTTATTTTCTTGTCCTAGAAAGATTCTGATTTGTTTTAAAAAAATAAAATCATTTAATAGAATTTTGCCCCTTTAACAATAGTTAAAACTAAGAAGACTGACTAAAATAGGAAAGAAAATCTACTTTTTCTGTTTTCCTGTCCCTCTTGTTTTCCTTCCCCAGTATTCTTCTCACTGTTGACAAGTTCCTGTGAACTTAATATATCCTTATTTTGAAATCTGCCCCTTTTAAGTAACACTAGAACTTTACTAGATTTGTCCTGTCTTTTATAATTTAAAAGGCATTTGGATTCTTGGCATGCATCCTCCCTGGCACTGCCGTGAGCTGTACTTACACAGTCATTGTACAGGGGTAGCACTAGCAATGAGATAACTACCTCCTTCACAGAAATATCTACTAATTCTGATAGACTTCATAATTTTTTATATCATAACTTAGCTTAAACTCTTAGCTTAAATCTCAAACGTATTTAATAGTCTTGAGTGGTTTCAGACTTTATTCAGTTGTACTTACTGTCCATATATAGAGGATATCCAGCTTAATTTTCTCTATAGTGACAAGAACCCTGTAATTGCAAAGGTTAAAAAGTGATTCATTGAAACACCGAAAGCTTAAATATTAGCAATTTGACTTTTTTGCTTATGTGCAAAAGCCACCATGCAGCTAAACTGACATCTGGGCCCAGAAAGCTCTGTAGCATAAGGGAATGCAGTTGGCATTCTTTCCCTCTCTAGGGCACAGAACTACTCCTGAGCAAACCTTTGGAACTGACGTCATTTCGGTTATTTTCTCACTTCCCTTTCCACAGAGTTTCAGATTATGAGTTAGACCTGAATCTGGGTCCTGATTCTGTCACTTCGTGTGAGTTTAAGGTCAGCTTTTCAATTTCTGCAAAAAGAGTCAGCTCTGGTTTTGACAGGGCTTGCTTTGATTCTGTAGACCTATTTTTATGTAAAGTGTTGCCATCTTAACCTTTTTTATTTTTAATTTTGTTTTATTTTTTATACAGTAGGCTCTCATTAGTTATCTATTTTATACATATTAGTGTATATATAGTGTATTTTATACATTAGTGTATACATGTCAATCCCAGTCTCCCAGTTCATCCCAC
>NW_020175660.1:1362735-1398210 GCF_003031525.2 Neophocaena asiaeorientalis asiaeorientalis | reverse complement strand
TTTTTTTTTCTAATTTAATTTAATTAATTTATTTTTTTATACGGCAAGTTCTTGTTATTTATTTCATACATATTAGTGTATATATGTCAATCCCAATCTCCCAATTCATCCCACCACCACCACCCCACTTCCCCCTCTTCCCATGCCACTTTTCATCCAAGGGAGAACATTCATACCTTATTCTATTTTCCACTTTAAACTAGTCCATGAACACTGAATGTCTTTCCATTTGTTTTTGTTTTTAAACATACATTTTATTTATTTATTTATTTGGGGTTTTTTATTTATATATTTTTGGCTGTGTTGGGTCTTCATTGCTGCGCGCGGGCTTTCTCTAGTTGCGGCGAGCGGGGGCTGCTCTTGGTTTCGGTACGCGGGCTTCAGTAGTTGTGGCTTGTGTGTACAGGTCTCACATTACTTTCGTTAAGTTTATTCATAAGTATTTTATTCATTCTGATACTGTTCTAAGAGATATTAGTCTGCCGTATTCTTTTCTTAAGAAGTGTTTGATAGCAGGATAATACTAGCCTCATAGAATGAGTTGAGAAGTGGTCCTTCCTTTTTCTTTCTCTCTTCTTTTTTAGTTTGTGCAAGGATGTTAATTCTGTTATGTGAGTTTTGATACCACCTTTGTAAACTGTGAAATTCCCTTTTCATCCACTATATCTCTATGCACCAAAATTACCCTTTCAGCTTTACCCCTACATTCATGTTCTGTGAAAGCAGTTGCTTTTTTCAGCCAATTTTTTATCTTATTTATACTGTTTCGGGATTGAGTGATAGCATTTTAACTTTCCTAAGGGTAGTTAACCTGTTTTTAAAAGGATGGACTTTCACACCTGTAGGTATTTGAGAATTTACCTGTAATCCAGGAATTGCTTGTAATCTGTACATCCCTATACATTGATTTTGTATGGAGTAGAAAACTCACAAGCCTAATAATATTTTGCGATTTTGCTTTGGGTAGGGGGAGCTATCTGACTTCAGCATATCTAGACTAATAATTGTTTTTGAAAAACAATTTATCATTATACGTTTTTGATTTACAAACTACATACCTCAAACTTGCCCTTCTCCAAATAGAATTGTTATTTGAGGCAACAAGCTTATTTAACACTTGGTATTGCTGAAAACAAGCATAAATACTTTTGTAGATACCTCTAAAGAGATGTGGGAGCAATCTGTCATTTATACCTTAGGAGAAAAGCGATATGATTAAATATACTTGTATTACCCTCCAGTTGAGGTGTGTCACTGTAAAGGAATGGGAATTGTGGCCAGTGGAGCAGTAGAGCCCTTTTGTCAGAGGATGGGGTGAGGGTGGATTGGGGGAAGTTAGACTTCTTGATATTTGTAAGACGCCTAAGGAAAAGAGTACCAGGACATAGGAGAGTTACAAGTTGGGTACGGAATGGGGAGCAAGAGTGTAAAAAACAAAACTTTGACCATTTCAAAGTTGTCTTACACCAATCCTGTATCGTCACATCACAACTTGTATCAAGAAGTACATATGTAGGGCCTGGGCCCCTAAAATGTAGAAGAATATTAGAATGGACCTTATTCTGTTGATTTTAAGTAATAATTATAGGAAGAACTCAAGTATACCTCTTAGAAAGAACTTAATTTGGGAGACAGTAGTTTAATCATTTAAAAGTTGTGTTTTTCTTTTTATAAAGATAACGAGTTTGTATTTTACAATTAAAACAATATAGAAAGTTATAAACAATGCTGAAGTCTAAACATAGTGAAAAAGTTTGTGCATGTCTTTCTAAACCTCTGCATACATATATACACATGGAAATATGTATAGTTATTATACATCAGTATATATAAAGAGAATTTTATATGAATGGGAACTTACACATGCTATATGAAACCTGCTTTTTTTCACCACATGTGTGTTTTGGTGATGATCCCTAGTCATTTACATGGATGTACATCATTCTTTGTAATGGCTGCATAGTATTTCATTGTATAGATGACCCATTAAATAATTAGGTTGTTTTGTATTGTATTCTTACTGTTTTGATGGGTATATTTCTATGTATTCCTGCCTTTACAGATTTGAGTGGGCACCATTTAATACACTTCCATCTGAGATCTCACTGGACATCAGCATTAGTGCTGTCATTGGCACTTGTTGCTGCCTGTGAGCTAGCTTCTTGTTATCCTCAAACTTTTTATTTGCTGATCTGAGGAACTGAAAGTCAAGGCCTAAAACTTTCTGTACAGAGTAAGCTTTGAGTAATAGGTCAAAGCAGCATTATGTCACGGGTAAAAGTATTACGGGGCTTAACATCATACTTCAGCAGTGTGTCTTTTCCCTTTTTCTACTTGGTGAGGAGGGCTTACACGCCCAGTAAGCAAGTATGTCACTGTGCTGTCTCATAAACTTTCTAACCATAACAACCCTCCTTACGATACTCTTATTTCTAAATACAGTTTAAGGAACTGAGGTCAAGAGAGGCTAAACTGATTTGCCTATGCTTGCAACATTCAGAAATCTGTTGAGTGGCTTATCAGTCGTGCATAGCTAATTTCACACAGCAAGTGAACACCAGTGGGAGAAGTTATCATGTAACACTGTGTATCTGTAAATTTTGTAATGAAACATTTAGTAAGTATTTCTATGTCTTGAATTAGTAACCTAGATGAAATCTAAAGTTTTCTAGCCATGGTAGCTTTGTTATTATAGAGAATTGCAAGGATCCATGTGTTTGAGATGCATTTATCTTAAAAATTGGTGCAATGCCCTTTCCCTGTGCCCCCAGGTCCTGGCATTGATGTGCCTGCCCCAGACATGAGCACAGGTGAGCGGGAGATGTCCTGGATTGCTGACACCTATGCTAGCACCATAGGGCACTATGTGAGTACCCACCACAGCTCTGAGGGCTTCATTTGCTATCTACCAGAAATAACAGTTCAAATGATGATATGTATAAGGGGAGAATTCACTGGGTTTTTCTCCTCTCCTTTAATCATATGATTTTATATATTACTTCTGTCTATCTTATATCATAAATGCAGTGAACTTGGATTGAGCTTTTACTCATATGCAACCCTATCCTGACCCCTGGGATGGGCCCTCAAAGATCACCTCCCAGGGCAGGATACATTACAAGACAGTTAAAGGGAAATAAGGAAGCATTCAATTCGGGCTTTTCCCTCAAAGGAACTAAACACATTAAGCAGATAAGGTATGGAGATAGTGTAATAGCAGGGTGCAGAGTTTCTAAAAGCAGGCTTCCTGGAAGAGGTATTTGGTCAGGGCTGGACATTGAAAATGGATAGAATTTAAACATGGAGATTTGGAGGATAGGAGGGGAAACTGTAGAGCTCAGATTGTCTGAAGATAAGGCACATTTAGAAAGGTAGTAAGAGAATGATGAAGTAAGTGGAAGAGTAGAAAAATACTCAAGTCCCAGTGTTTTTATTTTACTTGCTAGTCAGCGGGGGAGCCTTTGATGCTGACCCTTCCTTAGGGGAGAGGGGGCGGCAGCAGTGTTAGGCTGGAGCAAAGAGATGGCCTCCACAGTGTCAGTGTCTGTCTTCACAGCCGGGAGCGATAGGGCTGAGGAGAAGCATTGGCTCATGACAGAGGTAGACTCAGCAGGACTGGGTTGCATCTGTGGGACCAAAGAAAAGGACAGGATTGAGTCAGAAAGAACCAGGAGGACTTAGAGTCTGGGGACTGAGCAGAAGTAGTGCTATTAATACAGAACACAAGAAGAACAACTAACTTCGTCCTTGAAAGGGATGGAACCTTGAAAAACACTTAAGGAGTAGGAAGAGAAAGTGAGTTGAAAAGACATTTTGTTACCCAAAAACTGGGTTCATCTCTTGGTGGGTGTCGAGCCAAAAGACACAACCAAGCCAAAGATGGGTAGAAGGATTTATCACTCGCAGCAAGTAGGGAGAACACTGGGATCTCTCCCAAAGCAGTGTCTCCCTGAACAGCAAAATTGGGGAAGTTTTAAGTTAAGGGTACCTACATATTCATGAAGGGACTTGGGCGGTTGGCAGAGTCCAAGCTTTAGTTAAGTCACTAAGATGAGAAAAGGTCAACATCGTCATCGCTTAGGTTCCAGTTGATCTGGTGGTTGAGCACTTCAGGCTCCTCTTTACCGTTGAAACAGAACTGGGAGTCTTCACAACTGATAAATTACCTTGGCTACTGTTACTTCTCTTGCTTGATAACATTCTTTTGTTCCCTTAAGAGCATTAATTATTGAGACCTGTTCAAGTCCAAGCATTGTAGACAGACTTTGATAACAAAATGGCTTAGATCACAAAATGGCTTCTCATGTCAAGAAAGCCATGCCTGCTGGTTCTCTTCCTCCAGGGACCCCCTACCCTAACTGCTCACAATTTACTTTAAAAATATAGAGAGAGCACTTACTACACAGGAGGCTTAAAGTACAGCAAGGAGTTCAATACAATTGGGGTAAAGGCTAGAAGGAAAAGTTTTTTGTTGGTGGTGGTTTTTTTTTTTTGCGGTACACGGGCCTCTCACTGTTGTGGCCTCTCCCGTTGCGGAGCACAGGCTCAGCGGCCATGGCTCACGGGCCCAGCCGCTCCGCGGCATGTGAGATCCTCCCGGACCGGGGCACGAACCCGTGTCCCCTGCATCGGCAGGCAGACTCTCAACCACTGCGCCACCAGGGAAGCCCGGGAAGGGAACGTTTTGATGCTATGAAGAGTACTGGGGACCTGACCACGTCTCTGGAGTAGGATCAGAAAAGCCTACTTGAGATGTAACCTTCTGGTCTGCACTCTGAAAGATGAGTACACATCAACCAGGGGAAGTGGCACTGGCCAAGGGTTGGAAGCAGAAGGAAGCACCTGGGTAAAGGCCCTGATGTGAAAAGAGGTGAACCTGAGAGGCTGAGGGAACACTATGGTGGCCAGAGTATGGGGTTTTTTTTTTTTGCGGTACACGGGCCTCTCACTGTTGTGGCCTCTCCCGTTGCGGAGCACAGGCTCAGCGGCCATGGCTCACGGGCCCAGCCGCTCCGCGGCATGTGAGATCCTCCCGGACCGGGGCACGAACCCGTGTCCCCTGCATCGGCAGGCAGACTCTCAACCACTGCGCCACCAGGGAAGCCCGGGAAGGGAACGTTTTGATGCTATGAAGAGTACTGGGGACCTGACCACGTCTCTGGAGTAGGATCAGAAAAGCCTACTTGAGATGTAACCTTCTGGTCTGCACTCTGAAAGATGAGTACACATCAACCAGGGGAAGTGGCACTGGCCAAGGGTTGGAAGCAGAAGGAAGCACCTGGGTAAAGGCCCTGATGTGAAAAGAGGTGAACCTGAGAGGCTGAGGGAACACTATGGTGGCCAGAGTAGAGAGGGCATGAGAGAGGCCAGCAGAGGAGAGTTGGACCAGATTCCTACCTTGTAGGTGACAGCAAGGACTTTGGTCTTTGTCCTGAAAACAGAGGGAAGCCAGTGAAGTGCTAATTGTAAGCAGGTGTGTGACACAGTAAGCTTCACTCTGTGTGCAGCAGAGAATGGGATTGTTGGGGACAGGAGACTACACAGGAGTCCAAAAGAGATGATATTGGCCTGCCATAGAGTTGGAGAGGAATGGACAGATGGAAGAGTGATTGGGGGGTGGAGGGGAGGAACAATTAGTTAGAAAAGAATGAGAAGTGCCAAGAGCTTCGCGTTGTGGATGTTCTGAGGGGGTGGTTCTGAGAAGAAAGCAATTCAGCAACTAGATTGGAATAGTGAGGTTGGAGCCAGACTGCAAGGGCGTGTTGAGAGGGAAGTAGGGCATGAAGAGTAGCCCTCACTTAAGAAAAATGGCACTAGAGAGGAGACAGCTTGAAAGGTGCCTGTTGTCTAAGAGAAAGGTTTTTGTTGTTCTTGGCATGTTGATTGGTGTGGGCCACAGATTCATGTTTTAAGGGCCTAGTGGAAAGATCAGCCTTAGAAGAGGGGGAATATTGTTTCCTCTGAAAGGAAGGAAGGGGGCATCTAATGGAGGAATTTAGGCTTGTCTCATTTCCTGGGGGGTGATGTAGTGTGTAGTTGGGAGCACACTCAGACACCCTGGATTCTGGGAGTGGCTCCTTCACATACCAGCTCTGTGACCTGGGGCAAGTGCCTTAAGCTCTCTGTGCCTCACTTTCCTTATATGTAAAATGACAATAATAATAGCACCTAGTTCCTGAGACAGTCATGAGGATTAAGTGAATGATAGTATAATTATAACTGGCCCTCAGTAAGCATAAAAAATAAATATTTATAAACACTGAACCAGGTAAATGCCACAGATCCCCTGAAATAAAACAGGAGCAGTATGAGACACTTCAAAGAAGTTTGGTTTTGACTGCCATTTCCAAAATGCTGCTCTTCCATGTCACCTTCTTATGTTAAATGAGCTCTGGTTATGGTCTTTCATTCTTTTTAAGCAAGGCATTAGATTGAATAGTACAAAACAGTGGGCAGTACATTGTTATTCGTAGCTCTCTCCCAAAGGTGACAAAAGAAAGTTTTGTGAGGCCCTGCCAACTAAACCTTGGACTAAACACTGGTAAAAGACTGTCCTCCTTAAAGTGATAGGAAATACAAAATCAGAGCCTAAGGTAAGAAGCCACAGGTTTTGTTTCTTGTTTTCAGACGTATACCTGAACACGCAGCTTCTTTTGCCTAGCCTCGCCCAGAAGTGTGGGTGCTGGAGAGCAAGCAAGTTCTCTACCGGGGCCCAGGCTTCCAAAACAATTAGGTATGCTGGGCGTCTCGCAGCCAGCCAGCCAACCGGCACCGTGCCTGACCTCTGACAGGATTGCTGTCCGCTCCAGCATTTGCATTTTCTCTGTTCAAGAGCATTTGGCACTTAACTTGGTTTGCAATTCTGTATTCATAAGCATTAACTATTCATGAAGGAAAACCGTGGGAAAACTACTAATTCCATAAATCACTTTACTAGACTGTTTTGTTTTTTTTTACTTTTGTTCTTTTTGTTGGTAATGATACAGCTAATACAATTCTAAAAGTTCTTATTTAAACAGTCACTTTTTAACTTATCCAGCTAGAACATACGTTGAGGGGTAGGGAATATGATATGAAGTACGGCACTTATCTTGTTTCACATCACATGGGCAGCAAATTGCCTCAACAAATTTATTAAATAGTCCATACTTTAGCCACTGACTTAAAATGCTTCCTGTATGTAATATTCATTTCCTGTATACAATAAGACTGTCTCTAGTTTCTCCTATCCCACAGAAGACAACAGATTTGTCTATTATGCACTGTTCTGGTTGCTACAGTTTATAGTATATGCTAAACTGGTTGCTTCCAGTTTATCCCTTGGAAGGGAGGCCCTCCCAAGCCCCTTTCTTTCTTCTAATTATTCTTGTTTCTGAACCAGAATACATGCATACTGTCAATACAGAGAGTCCAGAAAGGAGAAGACTTACTCTCCTTTACTTACTCGGCTTCTTAGAGCTAACAGCTACTACAGGAGGTGCTCTACTGACACATGGGCATTGGCCTCTGTGTCTCACCCACGTGTACCCCTTTTTTTTAACTCCAGTAATACCATACTATATATACACAATTTTTTGTATATATACAATTGTATATATAGTATGGAATTAGAATTTCTGGATTAATGGCTTTTTATCTTGATAGGTATTCCAGTTGCCCTGCAAAGCTTAGTTATTTTTTCTTTCTTTTTTATTTCTTGAATACTTTTGTTAATCCACTCTTAGGTGAACTTGAGTTATCTTTTAAAGTTCTTTTTTAAAAGTGACACTTAATTGAATTTCTAGATTAGTTTGGCAGAAGAAAAATTTTACAGCGTTGAGTCTTCCCATCCATGAACACTGTAGTGGCTCTTCCTATCTTAGGTTCTGTTTTGGCGACGTGCTCAAGTCTTATAACTTTTAAGACAATTCCAGGTGACATGTATACCCTTTCTTAGTAGGGCTGAAGCATTTGGTGAAGGAATAATAGTTTTAAGCTGAACTATCTCTACTTGTGTGATCCTGCTGTTTGTATTTCCTTGATGTTTAATTCCTAAAAACCCTGTTTCTCCCATCAGAAAATGGTCTACTTTATTACATATTTTCTAGTAACAGAAATTTGAAAAGGTGAGACTTAGCCCTATTGATGAACATATACCTTAAACACACACACACTTCTAATGAGCGTATTAGTTAAATGAGAATGTGTTTGCACTTTAACGCTTCTTTATGTTGGTCCTCATAGAAATTGATGTCGATATTTCATCTTTTAAGTTTTGCCCTTCTTTTGCAGGATATTAATGCCCATGCCTGCGTTACCGGTAAGCCCATCAGTCAGGGTGGAATCCATGGACGGATCTCTGCTACTGGTCGGGGAGTTTTCCATGGGATTGAAAACTTCATCAATGAAGCTTCTTACATGAGTATTTTAGGAATGACACCAGGATTTGGAGATAAAACATTTGTTGTTCAGGTAAAAATGTTTGCTTTCTTAAAGAATAACTGATATACATATAATAATAATTTTTTCAGTGTTTTAAGATTTGCATTTTTTAAAATTTTATTGGAGATTTGTAATGTGTTAATTTCTGCTGTACAGCAAAGTGATTCAGTTATAATATAGTTCCCTGTGCTATACAGTAGGACCTTGTCGCTTATCCATCTTATATATAATAGTTTGCATCTGCTAATCCCAAGCTTCCACAAACCAGTTGTTGCTCTCTCCTCTGAGCCTCTGAAGCTCCCTTTCTGATCTTCCGACCAGTGATGGGGCTTCCCAGAGTGTGGGAACCTTTCCTCTTTTATAGCTGCCTTCCAGGGGCACAGGTCCCATCCCAGTTGCTTTTTTCTTTTTTTTTCCATTTTGTCCTACCTGATTATATGGGGATCTTTCTTGTCCTTTCAGGTGTTTGAGGTCTAGTGTTCAGTAGGTATTCTGTGAGAATTGTTCCACTTGTAGATGTATTTTTGATGTATTTCTGGGAAGAGGTGAGTTGCACATCCTTGTACTCCTCCTCGATCGGAGCCCCTAGATTTGCAGTTTTTAAAATTTGATTCTTTGGATCTCTTAAGTTTTAAAATGGACATATGCAGAGTAATACATCCTTTATTTTTTGAACCTTGGTAAGATTCATGTGACTAAACCAAGTATCTCTCAGAAACATATGAAACTATCATCAACTTTTGTTTGATATTTAAATTGCAATTGTATCCAGAAGGGGACATCTCTTAAACTATTATGTGTATACAGAAGGGTTTACACAATGATCCAAATTTCAACTTTAGTGTGGTGATTGATTAGTTTACTTAGAGGCATCAAAATTAAGTTGAATCCTACTTTAAAATAAAACCCATACCCCTCCCAATTACTGACTTATCTTTTCACGACCATAGGACACCTGGTCATCAGGAACTGAGGTCCTAGATAGCATCGTTGACATCACTGCCGTTTCTTTATAGGCCAGCAAGGCTGCATGTCACTGAATGTCCTCAGGACTCATTATCACAGAGAACAAAGGGTTGGGTTCCACATTCCAAAGCAAATTTATTGTTGAAGAGAGACATTGTTTCTTCTTTCAGAAGGATTTTGAGAATTACTTCTAAACCAACAGAATTGTATTGGTCAGAATATGACATTTATCACCTATGCTAGGACTTTGGTTTTTGTTTCATGTACAACTGTACTTCACAGGGATTTGGTAATGTGGGCCTGCACTCTATGAGATACTTACATCGTTTTGGTGCTAAATGTGTTGGTGTTGGTGAATCTGATGGGAGCATATGGAATCCAGATGGTATTGACCCAAAGGAACTGGAAGACTTCAAATTGGTATGTTAATGTAATATCTGAACAGTTTGACCACCTGAATGTTGTAAAGTTGAAATAAGTATTATTGAAATCTGTTCGCATTGTTTTTTAAAATTAATTTTTATCGGAGTATAGTTGATTTGCGGTGTTGTGTTAGTTTCTGCTGTACAGCGAAGTGAATCGGTTATACATATATCCATTCTTTTTTAGATTCTATTCCTATACAGGTGATAACAGAGTATTGAGTAGAGTTCCCTGTGCTATATAGTAGGTCCTTATTAGTTATTTGTTTTATATAGAGTACTGTATATGTGTCAATCCCAAGCTCCCAATTTATCCCTCCCCACCTTCCCCCCGCCCGGTAACCATAAGTTTGTTTTCTACATCTGTGACTCTATTTCTGTTTTGTAAATAGGTTCATTTGTACCATTTTTAGATTCCACATATACGCAATATCATGATGTTTGTCTTTCTCTGTCTGACTTCACTCAGTATGACAATCTCTAGGTCCATCCAGGTCTCTGCATATGGCATTATTTCATCCTTTTTAGACTGCCATATTTTAGATTCCACATATACATGATATCATATGATATTTGCCTTTCTCTTTTTGACTTACTTCACTTAGTATGATAATCTCTAGTTGCATCTATGTTGCTGCAAATGGCATTATTTCATTCTTTTTTATGGCTGAGTAATTAATATTCCATCATATATACGTACCACATCTTCTTTATCCATTCATCTGTTGATGGACACTTAGGTTGCTTCCATGTCATGGCTATTGTAAATAGTGCTGCAGTGAACATTGGGGTACCTGTGGCTTTTCGAATTATGGTTTTCTCCAGATATATGTCCAGTAGTGGGATTGCTGGATCATATGGTAGCTCTATTTTTAGTTTTTTAAGGAACCTCCATAGTGTTCTCCATAGTGGCTGTACCAATTTACATTCCCACCAACAGTGCAAGAGGGTTCCCTCTTCTCCACACCCTCTCCAGCATTTATTGTCTGTAGATTTCTTGATGATGGCCATTCTGACCGGTGTGAGGTGATACCTCGTCGTAGTTTTGATTTGCATTTTTCTAATTATTAGTGATGCTGAGGGTCTTTTCATGTGCCTCTTGGCCATCTGTCTGTCTTCTTTGGAGAAATGTCTATTTGGATCTTCCACCCATTTTTGGATTGGGTTGTTTGTTTTTTTGATCTTGAGCTGCATGAGCTGCTTGTATATTTTGGAGATTGATCCCTTGTTGGTTGCTTCATTTACAAGTATTTTCTCCCATTCTGTGGGTTGTCTTTTCATTTTGTTTGCTTATTTTTTTTAATGTAACTCAAAGACCTCCTACTAAATGAGTCTTCATATCATAGGCACTAAACATAAACATTTAAACTCTGTTGCAACCATTAATTCTGATTTTCAATCAATTATAGCAACATGGAACAATCCTGGGCTTCCCCAAAGCAAAGATCTATGAAGGGAGCATCTTGGAGGCTGACTGTGACATATTGATCCCTGCTGCCAGTGAGAAGCAGCTGACCAAGTCCAATGCACCCAGAGTCAAAGCCAAGGTGACAGCATGATGGATTCAACCTTACCAATGTGGAGTGACACTGAGAGTCATAGAAAAGCTCTAATGGGTTTCCTCTTTTTTAAAAAAAAGAAAACAGCTTTATTGGGATGTATTGGGTTGGCCAAAATGTTCGTTCGGGTTCGTTACCATCTTATGGAAAAACCCAAATAAACTTTTTGGCCATACAAGTCCCCAAGCATACAATTCAAAGTGGGATTTTGCTTCTCTCCCACAGCACCGTCCCCCACACATCTCTTGAGCTCGGCTGGAGGGGATTTGACGGTGTTATTGGCATTTCTCTATGTTCGTGACTTTCTTGCAGATCATTGCTGAAGGTGCCAATGGACCGACAACTCCAGAAGCTGATAAGATTTTCCTAGAGAGGAACATCATGGTTATTCCAGTAAGTAATCTACGTTTACCAGATTTTATATGTACTTGGAATCATAATTGTCTTTTGCAAGGAACTGAGGGGAGAGGAGGATTGTTAGTTTCCCAAGCCTTAGTAATGAATTCTTCGTCTTTATTTTGTTTTAAAATTTTATTTATTTATTTATCTACATTTATTTATTTCTGGCTGCATCAGGTCTTAGCTGTGGGACGAGGGATCTTTTTGTTGCAGCGCACAGGCTCTTGGCTGTGGCTCGCAAGCTTCTCTCTAGTTGTGGCACGCAGGCTCCAGGGCGTGTGGGCACTGTAGTTGTGGCACGCGGGCTCCAGAGCGTGTGGACTCTGTAGTTTGCTGCACGCAGGCTCTCTAGTTGAGGCGCTCGGGCTCAGTAGTTGTGGTGTGTGGGCTTAGTTGCCTCGCAGCATGTGGGATCTTAGTTCCCTGACTAGGGATCAAACCCACGTGCCCTGCATTGCAGGACAGATTCTCTACCACTGGACCACCAGGGAAGTCCCTTTATTTTGCTTTTAAGAAAATAAAGTAGAAGTGTGGTTAATATAATAAGCCTGTCTTATACTGGACCTGAACATTTTCTTCCAACTTCAGGCTCTTTCTTGAGTATGTACTTAGACTTCTTAAATCCAGTTATATAAATGTATAATGTGCTAGAAGTACTACTCTAACTTGCAAATGTCCCTTGCTGTCTTACTCAGAAAGCTAGTATGAGTAACATGTGCTTAAGTTTTTCAGTGGTTAAGCATGGGGTCTGTACCAAAAGGTCATTGGAAATTAGAAGTTAGTGTGGACTCGTGATGCATTTTGAAGAACTGCTTTTGCTGAAAGCACTTAAATTCAGGTTAACTGAAATAGACTGCCTCTATGTAGTGGGAGAGTGAACACGAATCTTCTGGCAAGACACCCTTGGACCATCCAAACCAGTGGTTAGTGGGCAGGCAATTTTGTCAGATTTTTTTAGGTGGAGAAGAGGCTCTAAAACCTCTGATCAAATACTTGCTGATTAATAAACCAATAAATTATTTTTTTTCCAAAGGGAGAAAGCCTCAGATGTATTGGGAAGGGGGTTTAAGTGTAAAATTTCTGATACTATCTAAGATGTATTTGGGAAGCTTGAAGCTTAATCTGCTTTGATATTAACTATGATGTTAAACAATGAGCTCACGTTCATTGTAAGCTTTTATTAAGACCATCATCTCATTTTTTTGTGTATAGGATCTCTACTTGAATGCTGGAGGAGTGACAGTGTCTTACTTTGAGTGGCTGAAGAATCTAAATCATGTCAGCTATGGCCGTTTGACCTTCAAATATGAAAGGGATTCTAACTACCACTTGCTCAGTAAGCTCTGATTATCCTGTCCTGCAAAAGTAATCTTTTGGGCCATCTAAAAGGTTGGGGAAAGCCTGCATTTAATAAAAGGGCTAATTTCCTTTTTGTTTAGTCTCAGAACAGAAAACTCTTCTGACTCATGAGTCTTAGACCAAAAATATACAATTTCTTTATAGGTATTCACTATATTAACTCTCTGGAATATATTTATATTCCAACGTTTATTCTGCGAGTATGTTCTGGTTCCCAGAACCTAATCTGTAAGTTAATAGTATAAAGAGTATCATTTTAAACCAGGAGCTCCTGTTGATACTCATCCATTTCTGTCTCAGGTTGCTTTTGGTAAAGCCCTATCTATTGTCAAGAATTTTTTGAGTCTTCTGATGAGAATACTGTTTTGTCTTTGACTAGAATAGGCTCCAGAGTTGACACTAGAATTTTCCCTCAAGCTGAAATAAGACCAAGACCTCCAGCTGAGCTTTACTGAGCCTACTCTGAGAATCTGGGTGAAGTGTTCCATCGATTTCCATTCCTTTTTCCCTCAGCATTTTCTTTTTAAAAGAGCCAAGGAAAATCCCTGCTAATGGGTGTTATGGAAACAGAGCAGTGACCTAAATTCACATTTATATAGGAATTTGGCAAAGTGCTTTACTCCTTTTAACTGAGATTTAAGTGAGTAACCCTTTTATGTTATTAGTGTTGAAGGTTTTATGTCATTAGTGTTTGGGGCTGTGGATATAGTTTGAGACTACTTTTGTTTCTACTTCATTTTTTTTCTACTAGCAATATCGTATCTTCATCTCTTGGCTTTTTATAGTGTCTGTTCAAGAGAGTTTGGAAAGGAAATTTGGAAAGCATGGTGGAACTATTCCCATTGTACCCACAGCAGAGTTCCAAGACAGGATATCGGTGAGTGTGCTTGTGGCGGCATCACATACACTGCCTGCTCTCTTCTTTAGGTCAGGCCAGCTGTATTAAATGGGATTAAGGCGTGGTAATCAACATGACAGTTACATGACTTCCTCTTTCCTTACATTCTAAAAATGGAGTAAGAATCTTAGTTTGAAATAACTCATGGTTCTGCTTTTGATACTTTTACAATACAGATGACTCAACAAGTGATTCTAACATAATGGTGAAGAGTTATTGCGTATTTTAACTATTTTAAGCTTTAGAGAAATGGAAAGAATTGAAAAGTAAACATTAGATTGACCTATATAAAAAATTGAAATTACTATATGGACACAAATAAGAGTCAAAGAAAATAGATGAGAAAAACGATTTGTTGTTAATTAGCTATTGACAGGATATATTAATACACATCACAAAGAGAATTTCTTTACCAGTAAGTGGCAGGCGACATGAAAAAAATCAGAGGAAGTCGGCCTAGAAAAAAATGTTTAACCTCGTTGTTAAAGAAATATAAATTAAAATAAGGATTCTTTAATGTATTAAACTAGCATAAACAATTAATGCATTTATACTCACCATGTCTGTTGTGAAGCAGTTGTACCTTTATTCTGATGACAATGCAAAAGACTTATTGAAGAGTTCCTGCCCTTTGACACTTACAATAACATCACCTCTGGGAGTTAATCCTAAGAAAACAACTTTAAAGGAGAGGAAAGAGTCCATGCATGATGTCATTGGAACTGTGTTTGCAGTCATTTTTAAAATTAGGTTTGATTTTACAATCCGTGTGTGTGTGTTTGTGTGCGGGGCAGGGAAATGGCTAAGTGATAATATGTCTTCTTATGAAATATTCAGTCATGGGAAATAATTTAAGACTATATTGCAAAATGGGGAAATGTTAAGGGTTTTGTTTTGAAGGAGAAAAGATGCTTTTGCCACTCTGGGTAACTCTCCTCAAAGAACCTTCCTCTTTCCCAGAACCATGTGTCTTAGTTCTGGTCCCTCCTTCTGGAACACCAAGACCCACTCCCTGCTTGAGTATCACATCTCAGTGGCTTTTCCTGAAAGTCCTCTCTGACTGCCAGCATTTCATCCATCCTTCCATCACAAGTCACTTAGTGCATTTATAGGCCCTGCTGTTGCTGCGGCTTTAAGATGGGATTCTTGCTCCTCCCTGTGGTCGCCCCATGTCACAGCACACGCCTGCCACATAGTCGATCAGACTGAAACGTGGAGAGGGAGTGAAGGACAGCCAGTTGGTTAGGAAGACAGAGCCATGATGCCTTCCATTTTTATCCTTTTTAAAAATAATCTTTGCCCAATGTATCAGTCTTCCAGTTTTCAAATGCTTTCGGTGCTTCTAATTTTAGACTTTCATGCTATTTCTCATCTCTTAGTGACTTACTTATTGCAGGAGTCTTGTAATAAGTGTCAGTTGAAAACCCAGTGTTTTCCCCCAGCTCCTTGCTTTTAGTTTCCCCCTCCCCAGCATCATTGACCTCATCATCTTTTCACTGTCCTTCATCACACCTGTCTTCACTTAAATTCCATTGACCATCATTACAGTAACTCTATGGCCTTGTTTTGCTTCATCACACTCCCTTGTTAACACCTGAACCCTGATGAAATCCAGCTCTCTGCCCCCTCCATTCCTCTGCTGTAGCAGGAGGCCCTGCTGACTCTTCAAACTTAAAGTAGGCTCTCAGCTGCCCAGCAGTTAAACTACTTTTCCCTGTTCCATTCATTCTCTCATTCTCTTGGTTAATTATATCATATTTTCTCCTTTTTTCTCTCCCTGCACTCCAGTTCATGACCTGGTATCTATTCACAGAAAAGTGAAGCAGTCAGGGAACTTCCACATCTACCCAGCTCCTGGTATCTGTACCCTGTCTTGTACTCTTGAGCAACTCTTTGTGCTTCCAACTCAGCCCGAGTCTTGTTCTGGGCGTTGGATGGCCTGTTTTCAGTCTCTCAAATGCGCTGCTCAAGCAAACCTTCCCCTTTCTCTTGCATCATCAGTTTTCCCTCTATTCAGTCATTTCTTAATCCCACTTGCCCTTCCAGGTCTTGCTATTTTTATTTCTCGTATAGCAAACCTCCTTAAGAGTTGTGTATACTCTGTCCCCAGTTCTTCTATACTCAAACCTCCTATTCTGCCCACCACTTCACCAAAACTGTTCTTGTCAAGGTAACCAGTGGTGGCAGCATCGCCAAACCTAGCAGTCATTTTTCAGTCCTCATCTTACTTCACTGGGCACAGGTGATCACTCCCGCTGGAAATATTTCTTAGCTTCCAGGACACCACATCCTCCTGGGTTTCCTCCTGCTTCACTCGCCAGTCCTTCTGCTGATCCTTGTCATCCCTGTACCCTGTTAACAATGGAAGTCCTCAGTCCGTGAACCACTTCTCAGTCTGAATTCAAAATTTTGGTGATCTCACTCAGCCTCATGGTTTTTTATATGCTGTCTCCTCTAACTAGAATATAAACTCCAGGAGAACAGAGAATTTTCATTATTTTGTTTTCTGCTGTGTCTCCAGTACCTAGAAGAGTGCCTGGAACGTAGTAGGTGCTCAGTAAATGTTTGGTGAATGAATGAGTGGGTGAAAGGAATAACAGTATTCCACTTGTAAAGCAAGTTTTCCTGTTCCTAACTTGGTAGAACAAAACAAAGCTTAACCCATATATTTCTCTTTTTCTTTTTTTAAGGTTTTTTTTTAAATTTTAATTTATTTTTTGGCTGTATTGTGTCTTAGTTGCAGCGAGTAGAGGCTACTCTTTGTTGCAGTGCGATGGCTTCTCTTACTGCGGAGCATGGGCTCTAGGTGCACAGGCTTCAGTAGTGGTGGCACATGGGCTCAGTAGTTGTGGCGCATGGGCTTAGTTGCTTCACGGCATGTAGGATCTTCCCAGACCAGGGCTCAAACCTGTGTCCCCTGCATTGGCAGGTGGTTTCTTAACCACTGCACCACCAGGGAAGTTCCATATGTTTCTTTTTTTTTTTTTAATTAATTTATTATTTATCTTTGGCTGCGTTGGGTCTTCATTGCTGCGCGTACGTGCAGGCTTTCTCTAGTTGCAGCAAGCGGGAGCTACTCTTTGTTGTGGTATGCAGGCTTCTCATTGCGGTGGCTTCTCTTGTTGTGGATCACGGGCTTCGGTAGTTGCGGCACACAGGCTCAGTAGTTGTGGCTCGCAGGCTCTAGAGCACAGGCTCAGTTGTGGCGCGTGGGCTTAGTTGCTCCGAGGCATGTGGGATCTTTCCAGACCAGGGCTTGAACCCATGTCCCTTGCATTGGCAGGCAGATTCTTAACCACTGCACCAACCAGGGAAGTCCCCCATATGTTTCTTAATTGATATAAGTGTTACAGAAATATAATTTCTTAGATAAAGTTCAGCATATATAAAAAGTGGCTCACCAACAACAAGTTTTTATTTGGCATATCAGGATGTGTTTGCTAGCTAATATATATCATATTAAGAGTGGTGGTGATCGTTATTTGTCCTAACTTTAGAAAGCAGTCCAAAAAACAAATTAGAGGAACCCATTGAAACAAACTGACTTATAGAGATAATTGGCAAAGGAAAGAAAGGAGCTGATTTGGTGGTCAAAGAAGCTGGGTTATATCCCAGCTCTAAAAATAGCTACCTGGGGACTTCCCTGGTGGTCCAGTGGTAAAGAATCCACCTTCCACTGCAGGGAACATGGATTCGATCACTGGTTGGAGAACTGAGATCCCACATACCACAGGGCAACTAAGCCCGTGGGCCACAACTACTGAGATTGCACACCTCAACTAGAGATCCCATATGCTGCCAACTACAGAGCCCACGTACCACAACTAAGACCAGACACAGCCAAAAATAAAACAAGTAAAATTAAATTTTAAAAAAAGCTACCCGTAACTTTAGCCAACTTCTCTGGTTGTCAGTTTCCTCATCAGAAGAATTAGGGTGGTTAATTATGAGCTGCTAAGATCCCTCCAGCTTTAAAGTTTGTGGCATTGCTGAATATATAGGCAGGATTCTACCCCACAGCTGCTATTGGAGGTAGCTGGATTCTTTTCGGTGCCCTGTGTGGTGTGCTGGGGAGCGGAGATGAATGTACCCTGACGCCGACAGGGTAACATGTTGTTGCGGTCTGCATCTCAGGTGGTTGGTTGACTGGTGCTGAGCACACTACTTGGCCTATGTTTCTTGGTCCCTACTTTCCTGTGGTGTTTTACCATGGTATTAATTTCATGAGTATTTGTTTGCTGTCAGATATAGTGAAAACTAAATTGTGGTTAAAACATGACTACTTAAATAGGTATCAAGATACTATACAGAAATTAAGTATATCTTTCCTGAAAGACAAAAAACAATTCTATCTGGCTGTATATTGAGTTAAGAATCCTTTATGCTCTTATAGGTGAAGCATGTCTTTATGGTTTTGTTAAACTACTCTTTTTCCTAACAGGGTGCCTCTGAGAAAGACATTGTGCACTCTGGCTTAGCTTACACCATGGAGCGCTCTGCGAGGGTATGTACACAGATGCTGTTTGCGTTTCTGGTAGTTACGTGAAGTACAGCTCAACGATGTCATCTCAGCTGCCAGATTGTGTGTGCCGTGACAGAAAATAGCGATGCATTTAAATGTTCCAAAACATGTGCTTTTTCAGTCTTAAATGATGGGCGTTGTTTTTAGGATCTTCCGTATGTTTTCCAGACTTTGGGAAATAATGCCAAGTTAGAAGGAATCGTGTTTAGCTTAGTCAGCCAAACTGGGTTGCAGCTTAGTGCACCGCTCTGTTGCAGCTACAGGAAGCTACCTTATGACATAGAATTCGGTCTATGGGAAAGGTTTTTTGACCACTTGATCCTTATTTCAAAGCCTTAAGCACAGTTCGAGTCCAGTTTTCTTAATTTCTTTTTGAGTTCAGATTCTATCCACTTGGCATCAAGTTGAAATAGCGGAAGCAGATATTAATTTTAATTTTTTGAGATAATTAGCATACCATAAATTCACCCTTTTAAAGTATATAATTTAGCAGCCTTCAAGTATGTTCACGAGGCTATGTAGCCATCACCACTCACTCCAGAACATTTTCATCACCCCATCCTTAGTTCATTTAATTACCACAGTGTATATCAGACTTGCTCCAGATTACAGGATGTCTGAAGGGCACAGAGATAACTCACATCTTAAATTCTAAGGAGCAACATCTTCCTGTCACCTAAACAGTAATTTGTATTAATTCCAGAGAATTAGTCCTGCCTGACTCGAGGTGGTTTCACTGCCTGAGTAGTTTCTCTTTGGCTACCCAAGTCCAGTCCTGAAGTGGTACTAGGGTAACTTGTACCAGGCTGTTACGTGCCTTGTGTGTTCATGGCCTGGCTACTTGAGTCAGGGTTACATCCCATCTCCACATCACATCTCCTTCATTTCAGCAAATCATGCGCACAGCCATGAAGTATAACCTGGGATTGGACCTGAGAACAGCTGCCTATGTCAACGCCATTGAGAAAGTCTTCAAGGTGTACAATGAAGCTGGTGTGACCTTCACATAGACCGGACCAGACTGCAGCTGACTTCACTACCCTCTTCACCTCTTCATCTGCAGACCTATCACAAGTCTACATGTAACCACAGAAATCTCTCTCTCATGACTTAATAGATGGACACCATTCTCAACAAGTCAATCCAAATCAGCCCCTTGAGAAAAAACGGTAGGGGATCATAAATAAGCTAATAAGTGATAGTAGAAATTAGCTATGTCAGAGAGCCACTTGGGCATTTTGCCTTTAAATAAAGTCGTTTCCCTCTGCCTGTGCTGCCTTGTTCCATGGCTGTTTCCCAGCACAGTCAGCTGTAGCCCTGGGAAAAGCACCTTTTGTCCAAGAGCAGTCAGTCACTTGCCACTTCAGCTCTGGACAGATCTATCAGGTGCTTGGACACATTTAAGAAGCAGGTATATGGCATTTTCAGGAGGTAGCATGGTCCTCAAGTGAGTTATTGGTATTTTACATCAGCAAAATAACTCAATTTTATAGGTTACAAACAAAAAAACCTTTCTCTTTATGCATTTTATTCTTTTAGAATAAAATAAGTACATGCTGCTGTAATAAAATTGCCTTTAATCACTTAACAAGCCTAACCTTGACTCAAGCAGTGAATGCCTGTAAACATAATGAAAAAAGCTAGTATTTTTATAACATAAAACAGTATCATTTATAACTTGTCAGTTGCATATTGTCATCCAGCAAAAATAAAAAGCCTGGTAGAGAATTAAGTTATCTTCATACCTGCAAATGATGGAGGCTATTTTTGTTAAGACTGTTGGAATTTACTAACCACGATTATGACATATAGTCCAAAGAATGCAGTAACCTCCTTATCATGTTAATTGTCCTCTTTTGAAGATCTGTTGTGTTGATTAATTGAACAGTAATTCAAGTAGAGTGCCCCAGAAGGAAACCACTTGGGCCCCTCTCTGGAGTCTGGCTGGCGGCCCTGAGCATTGCCGATGGCCCTGACTCTTTGTCCCCATTTAGAGGCCTCATCTTCTGTGCACGGCTTCATTCCCAGTGGGCTGGAAACAACCTGGGGTTGTGTTTGGGAGTTGTTTGGCCAGGGCCTTTGGAACAGTAGTGTCCCAATGAAATACTAGTATTTATGTAAGAATTAGCTTTTCTTTTTTTTTTTTTTTAACAATAATATCCTTTCAGAAATTTCTAACTACTTTGTAACTGCATGACTTAACCTGGTGACAAAAGCAGTTATTAAAAAGACTACCTTTTCCAAAGCTTATGTTTCTTTTCTGTGTTTTTGTATTTGATGTATTTGTCTCTTTTAGTAGATAAAACTATAATTGGGTTTCTGAGATTTTTGAAACCACCACCTATATAACATTTCTTTCCACAATGTTTTGAGCTGCCAAAATTTTTTTTTTTTTTGCGGTACGTGGGCCTCTCACTGCTGTGGCCTCTCCCGTTGCAGAGCACAGGCTCCGGATGCGCAGGCTCAGCAGCCATGGCTCATGGGTCCAGCTGCTCCCGCAGCATGTGGGATCTTCCCGGACCGGGGCACAAACCCACGTCCCCTGCATCGGCAGGCGGACTCTCAACCACTGCACCACCAGGGAAGCCCTTGAGCTGCCAAAATTTTATTCCTTGAATTCTTTTGTGTTTCATTCCATGAAACAATATCAATGGCTATTCTTAGGGAAGATGTTCTATTGCTTAAAGCTGATATACTAACATAATTTATATACCTTTTTATACATAGTACTTTTTAACGAAAGAAGGTTTCATTGATTATGGTCCATTTTTAATAATTTAGCCACGAGATGTAAGAAGACAATACTAACTGTAGTCAACAGATGTAGATTCTAGACGTGATCCCACCAGCTTACACAGCTGCCAGATCTGAAACTAACTTTCAGCTGGACTTTGTGTCTGTTTTGTCCTGATTCTGCCTTTCCATGGTGCTGAGCATCGGGTCAAGGAGTAGACAAACAAGCCCACGGCACCTAGCCTTCCTGAGCACAGTGATATCTACTTGCACTCTAGATGGAACATTAAAATAGGGGAGAGGGACTTCTGATCCCACGCACCACAACTAGAGGTAAGCCCGCATGCCGCAACAAAGAGTCCATGTGCCGCAACAAAAAGACCGGACACAGCCAAATAAATATTTTAAAAAATGAGTAAGATAGGGGGAAAGTGACGTGAAAGCAAGTTCCAGAATATTTGGAACAGTACCAGGTGGGTCAGTAGAGTCTGGTCATGTGAAAGCAGGATGATAAATCTTAGTGTGGCCTTTGGCTAACATATTGGGAGTATTTATAGTGGTGTTTTAAAGACATACATTAATGGGTGTTATTGATATTGTCAGAAAACTGGTATTGTTCATACTAGTTTTATAAAGGCAACACAGCACTAGTGTGTCAACTTTGGTTCCTGGAGTTTTGAGTTAGAAGAAAATTCTGGTCAATTACTCTTGGTCTCACTGAAATGTTCTAATTTATCTGCTTATAAAATTCTTTTTAAAACTTATATATAATACTCTAAAGTTAATTGTTTCTGAAATAGCCACAGATGGCTTTTGTAGCACCTATTTAACTGTTGCCTCAAACCCCTACACCAGAAATGTGTTCTAATTACCCCTTGATAGTTGAAGTTTAGGGAAGTTAAAAAAATCAAGTTTTAAGAAAGCCTGCATCTTAATTCACAAGCTTTAAGTAAATTACCTACTCCCTAAACATCCCTGGCAGGCTTTCTCAGCCCTGCTACGTGTAAGGCCGTCAAAGTATGGCACATGAAGAAAACTACATCTGTGAACCTTGCACAGAAACCTCTGCAAAAGTTTTATTTGTAATATGTGCGTTTTTAATTTTTTTCACAACTCTTACTGGCTTTTTTTTGCTTGTTTTTTTAAATCAAAGCTTACACATAGTGTAGACAGGATTTCTCAACCTCAACACTGTTGACGTTTTGGCCAGGTAATCCTCTGGGGGACAGTCCTGTGCATTGTCAGATATATAGCAGCATCTCTGACCTCTACCCATTAGAGGTCAGCGGCATCCCTGAGTTGTGACAATGTATTCAGATTGCCAAATGTCCTGTCAGGGACAAAGTCACTCCCTATTGAGAATTACCGGTGTTGAGAGCCAAATAGTTCTATAAGGCTTACTGTGAACTATAGTATTATACTGGACTCTTTAACACCTATGAGGCTAGGATTACCCTTATACCAAAGCCACACAAAGACATCACAAGAAAATTACCCTTATACCAAAGCCAAAGACATCACAGGAAAAGAAACTTACACACCAATATCCCTTGTTAACATATATGTAAAATAGTTAAACAACAAGGTCCTACTCTATAGCACAGGGAACTATATTCAATATTCTATAATACCGGTCAGAATAGTTATCGTTAAAAAGTCTACAAATAGGGGCTTCCCTGGTGGTGCAGTGGTTGAGAGTCCGCCTGCCAATGCAGGGGACAGGGGTTCGTGCCCCGGTCTGGGAAGGTCCCACACGCTGCGGAGTGACTGGGCCCGTGAGCCATGGCTGCTGGGCCTGCGCGTCGGGAGCCTATGTTCCACAACAGGAGAGGCCACAACGGTGAGAGGCCCGCAAAAAAAAAAAAAAAGTCTACAAATAATAAAGGTTGGAGAGGGTGTGGAGAAAAGGGAACCCTCTTACACTGTTGGTGGGAATGTAAACTGGTGCAGCCATTATGGAAAACAGTATGGAAGTTCCTCAAAACTAGACTTGCCATATGATCCAGCAATCCCACTCCTGGGCATATATCTGGACAAAACTAATTCAAAAAGATACATCCATCCCTATGTTCATAGCAGCACTACTTACAATAGCCAAGACATGGAAACATCCTAAATGTCCATTGACAGATGAGTGGATAAAGAAGATGTGGTATACAATGGAATATTACTCATAATATTGCCATAATATTGCCATAAAAAGGAATGAAATAATGCCCTTTGCAGCAACATGGATGAACCTAGAGATTATCATACTAAGCAAAGTAAGAAAGACATATACCATATGATGTCACTTACATGTGGAATCTAAAATATGACAAATGAACATATCTACCAAATAGAAACAGAACAGATTTGTAGTTACCAGAGGGGATAGAGGAGGGAAGGATTGGGACTGTGGCATTAGCAGATGCAAACCAGTATGTATAGGATGGATAAACAAGGTCCTACTGTTTAGCACAGGGAACGATATTCATTATCCGGTGGTAAACCATAATGGAAAAGAATATATATATGTGTGTGTGTATATATGTATAACTACGTCACTTTGCTATACAGCAGAAATTAACATTGTAAATCAACTACACTTCAATGGAAAATTTTTCTAAAAGAACACTGCAGGAGAAAAAATATATCCTGTAATAAACCATAATGGAAAAGTATATGTAACTGAAAAGTATATGTATTGCTGTACACCAGAAAATAACACAGCATTGTAAATCAACTATACTTCAATAAAATAAAAATATCCCTTAGTAACACGGACACAAAAATACTAAGAAACCAAGTCCAAGCTCATAAGTATCATACATACATCATGACCAAGAATTTCTCTCAGGAATGCGAGGATGGTTCAACATAAGAAGTCAATCTGAAACCCTTTCCACGAAGGTGGCAGCAAAGGCGGAGAAGGAAGCCCCTGCCCCTCCCAAAGCCAGAGCTAAAGCAAAGGCTTTGAAGGCCAAGAAGCAGTGTTGAAAGGCATCTACCGCCACAAACACTGCCATAAAATAAAAGATCTAGCCATCACTCACATTCCAATGGCCCAGAACACTGCAGCTCAGGGGGCAGCCCAAATATCCTCAGAAGAGTGCCCCTAGGAGAAACAAACTTGACCACTATGCCGTCATCAGCTTCCCCCCTCACCACTGAGTCAGCCGTGAAGAAAATGGAAGACAACACACATGTTCATTGTGGATGTCAAGGCCAACAAGCACCTGATTAAACAGGCTGTGAAGAAGCTCTATGACATTGACATGGCTAAGGTCAACACCTTGATCAGGCCTGATGGAGAGAAGAAGGCATATGTTTAACTGGCTCCTGGCTACAATGCTTTGGATGTTGCCAACAAAATTGGGACCATCTAAACTGAGTCAGCTGGCTAATTCTAAATATAAAAGTTTTCACTATAAAAAATCTAATAAACCCATTAATTGAATAAAGGGGGGAAAAAAAACCACAATCACTGTGGAAAAAGCATTTGACAAAATTCAAGACCCTTTCTAAACATAAAGGACATTTATGAAAAACCCACAGCTAACATCATACTCGCTGAAAATTAGAAAACTTCCACTGAAGAGGAAAAAGATTCTTGCTTTCACCCTATTCTACATTATACTGGAAGTTCTAGCCAGAGTATTTAGGCAAGAAAAAGAAAAGCCATCTGAATTGGAAAGGAAGAGAAACTATTTTGCAGATAACATTATTCTACATATAGAAAATCCCATAGAACACACACACACTCTACTGGAACTAATAAACAAATTAAGCAAAGTTGCAGAGTACAAGACCAACACTCAAAAATAAGTTTTCCTATGCATCAGCAATGCACAATCCGTAAAGGAAACTAAGAAAACAATTCCATTTACAATAATATACAAAAGAAGAAAATATCTGGGAATAAGTTTAAACAAAGAGTTGAAACCCTTATAAAACTACAAAACACTGTTTAAAGAATACCTCAATAAATGGAAAGACCTCCCATGATTATACATTGGAAAACAATATTGTTAAGTTGGAATTACTTCTCAAAGTGATCTATAGGATCAAAATTCCAATGGCCATTTTTGCAAAACAATAGAAAATCTGATTCTGAAATTAATATGAAACTGCAGGGACTTCCCTGGTGGCACAGAGGTTGAGAATCTGCCTGCCAATGGTCCAGGAAGATCCCACATGCCACAGAGCAACTAAGCCTGTGTGCCACAGCTACTGAGCCTGCGCTCTAGAGCCCACAAGCCATAACTACTGAAGCCCACACACCTAGAGCCTGTGCTCCACAACAAGAGAAGCCACCGCAATGAGAAGCACATGCACCACAACGAAGAGTAGCCCCTGCTCGCTGCAACAAAACTGCAAGTGGCTCCAAATAACCAAAACAATATTGGGGAAAAAAAAAAAAAAGCAACAACAAAAAAACTTGGAGTTCTCACACTTACATTTCAAAATGTAATACAAAGCTACAGTAATTTAAACAGTGTGGTACTGACTGACATACAAACATTTGGACCAATGGAATAGAACTGAGAGTCCAGAAACATCTATGGTCAACTGATTTTTAACATTGGTGCCGACACCATGTGTATTAGTTTTCCAAGGCTGCCTTAAAGTACCACAAATTGGATGACTTAAAACCACAGAACTTTACTGTCTCATAGTTTGGGGGGCTATAAATTGTCAGCAGGGCCAGCCATGCTCTCCCTGAAACCTGAAGGGGAGAATTTCTTGCCTTTTCCTAGCTTTTGGTGGTAGCCATCAATCCTTGGCATTCTTTGGCTTGCAGCTGCATTACTCCAATCTCTGCTTCTGTTGTCACATGGCCATCATCCCTCTTATGTGTGTCTCTTATAGGGACAACAGTTAGTTATATTGGATTAAGGGTACACCTTACTCCAGTATGACCTCATCTTAACTAGTTACATCTGCAATAACCGTATTTCCAAATAAGGTCTCTTTTTCAGGTACTGGGGGTTAGGACTTAAACATATCTTTTTGGGGGGGAACTCAATTCAACACATAACACTATCCAATGAGAAAAAGAATAGTCTCTTCAACAAAAGGCATTAGGGCAACTGGATATCTACGTGCAAAGGAACAAAGTTTAACTTCTTCCTCACTGCATATATAAAAATTAACTCAAAATGGATCAAAGACCTAAGTATAAGAGATAAAATTGTAAAACTATTAGAAGAAACCATATTGGTAAATCTTCATGGCCTTGGATTTGGTAAAAACTTCTTATTTTTTTATTTCAGTTGTATTTTCAGTTCTACTTCATTCCTTTTTACAATTTCTAATTATTTATTTGTATTCTCTATTTGATGTTGATCTCATACTTTTAATTCTTTAGATGTGGTTTCTTTTAGCTCTTTGAACATGTTTAAAATAGTTGAAGTCTTTGTCTAGTAAGTCCATCTTCTGAAGTCTTAAGGCACAGTTTCTATCCCTCCCCCCACAATGGGTTATAATTTCTTTCCTTGCATATCTTTCTTTTGTTTTTGCTGAAAACTGGACATGTTAAATAATATAAAGTGGCAACTCTGGAAATCAGATTCCATACTCCTCCCCAGAGATTTGTTGTTGAGTGTTTAGTGACCTTTCTGAACTAATTCTATAGTCTGTTTTCTTTGTTGTGTGTGGCCACTGAGATTTCTCCTCAGTTAGCTTAGTGGTCAGCTAATGATTGGATAGAGATTTCTTCAAGTACCTAGAACCAGTAAGTCTCCTATCTTTGCCAAGACTCTGTCTATGCTGGGCCTCACCTTCAACACTCAGCCAGGCAACTTACATCTTGGCCTTGGTTCTCACTTCCTGCTTGTATAAAGCCTCAGGGTTAGAGATGAGAACTTCAGGCCTTCTCAGGTCTTTACTGAGCTTACACACAAGTGCATGGCCTTTACTGAGCCTCACACGTGTGCATGGCCTTCTAGATTCCCAGCAGTATGTTAGAATTTTCAAAGCCCCTAAGGACGTCTTATTCCCCAGTTTTTCCTTTTAAGATTTTTGGTTAGCCTATTGCCTGCTCACACTGTTATTCACCACCTCACCTCATACTGCCTGCCACCAACTTAAAAATTTACCTCTAAATGTTTTATAGCGAACAGTCCCAGGGAAAAGCCTTTTTGCACTAGGGGAGCTTCTAGTCCATACAAATAAAGACAAGCCTTACAGTGGAGTCTTCCTAGGAGCCACGAGTCAAGTCAAATAATGACATTTCTCTGGGAATAAGGCTTTGAAGAAACACCAACTCTGTTCTAGTCTTTCCAGTAGCTGCCAAGCTGTTGGTTTTCACTGTGATTGTGGGCTGTTGGTGTCCAACATTGTACTGCTCACCGCAGGACAGGCCAATAAACTGAGAGACGAGTTGCTGGGGCAAGCAATAGCAACTTCATTTGGAAAACCAGTAGATCAAGAAGATGGTTGACTCATGCCCCAAGAACCATCTTCTTGCCCAAGTTAGAATTCAGGCTTCTTTAATACTAAAAGGGGAGGGAGTAAGGTCAAACATATCCTGGTTTCCATTAGCCTCCAGAGGGGATGTGTTAATTCCTTCCTCCCTGCAGTCCTGCACAGATGGGCCTGGTCAGGATGTTCCCTGCGAGCTAAACAAAGGTATTTTAGCTTAATGCTCATTACCTGGGAGGCAGAGTTCCCAGAGATGGGCCGTTATGTATAATTTAAGCTCACAGGCAACATCCCTTCAATAATTAGCTTGTAATATAATGCAAAGTTTCTTAGCTATTACAATTCCCCATTGTCAATGTCCATTCCAGTCTTGTGGGAAAAGAGATGAAGACTGCTCTGGCTACTTCCAGAGGCTATGAATATCCCTTAGAATCTTTAGTCCTTTTTTATCTACAACTATTTGAACCTGATAAAACTGCTTAGCACTTTTTGTCTAATTTGTAATTGAACTTGGGGTTTTGGTTCCAGTTCCCAATATAAATACTAAATTCCTGTGCTATTTATTTAGACAAAATTAAACAAATTGGTTGACCCTTCTCCAGCTACAGTGAAATTCCCATCTGCTTCATTTGGATGGGCAGACCTGGTGGGGGCAAAGTCATGAACAAAGATCAGTATAGTGCCCAAAGTTTCAACATAATTGGCAACTGCTGCTGGGTCTTTTTTTTTTTTTAAATAAATTTATTTATTTTTGGCTGTGTTGGGTCTTCATTGCTGCACGCGGGCTTTCTCTAGTTGTGGCGAACGGGGGCTACTCTTCGTCGTGGTGTCTGGGCTTCTCATTGTGGTGGCTTCTCTTGTTGCAGAGCACAGGCTCTAGTCGCCCAGGCTTCAGCAGTTGTGGCACGTGGGCTCAGTAGCTGTGGCACGTGGGCTCAGTAGTTGTGGCTCGTGGGCTCTAGAGCGCAGGCTAAGTAGTTGTGGCACACGGGCGTAGTTGCTCTGCAGCATGTGGGATCTTCACAGACCAGGGCTCGAACCCGTGTCCCCTACATTGGCAGGCGGATTCTTAACCACTGTGCTACCAGGGAAGCCCAACTGCTGGGTCTTTTAGAGCATTTATAGATTCTCGCCTAGGCAGGCATCTGGAACGGCCTACCATACAATATTTCAAAGAGGCTTAATTTTTTTAATTAATTAATTAATTTGGTTGGTTGCACCGGGTCTTAGTTGCAGCTCGCCGGCTCCTTAGTTGTGGCATGCAAACTCTTTAGTTGTGGCACACATATGGGATCTAGTTCCCTGACCAGGGATCAAACCCGGGCCCCCTGCATTGGGAGCGCCACCAGGGAAGTCCCCCAAAGGGGCTCAATTTAAGCCTGCTTCTGGAAGCCATTGATCCGTAGCAGGGCAACTGGAAAGGCCTTATCCCAAGTTAAGTTGGTATTCATTTTCTCAGTTTTTCCTGTTGATTGTGGTCTCCAGGATGAATGTTAGGTCTAATGCCTTAATCCAAGGCCTTAATCAAGGGATAATTTCCTTAAGGAGGGCTTTAACCAATTACAAGATACTGATTTTAAAGACTAATAACTTAAAACTGCCATACACAAAACAAATGGTCCACAAAACATTTTCCTTTCCTGATGAAGGTTTTACCATGCATTGTTATCATTAACCAGTCTTTTACTATTAAACTTAAATGGCCAGTTGAGACAAACAGTTTTTCTGAGACCCTTCTTCCACCACTGATTAAAACTGGGGTGGCCGGGATTGGGGAAAATATTCATTTCACCTTCTAAGCTTTCTGTGCAGACTTGGTGACCTTGCCAGCTCCAGCTGCCTCCTTGTCCACTGCTTTGATGACACCCACAGCAACCATCTTTCTCATGTCACAATCAGCAAAACGGCCCAGAGGAGGAATAGTCAGAGAAGCTCTCAACATACGTGGGCTGGCCAAGAACCGTATCAATGATGGCAGCAGCACCAGATTTCAAGAATTTGGGGCCATCTCCCAGCTTTTTCCCCAGAACGATGGATGATCCATCTTTCCCTTCAGCTTAGCAAACTTGCAAGCAACGTGAGCTGGGCCGCAATCCAGCACAGGTGCATATCCAGCGCTGATCTGGCCCGGGAGGTTCAACATTATTACTTGAACAGGAAAGCCAGCTGCTTCCATTGATGGGTCACAGTCACCAGCCACTATGCACATCTTTGACAGACATGTTCTTGACATTGAAGCGCACATTGTCCCCAGGAAGGGCTTTCCTCAAAGCTTCATGGTGCATTGCAGCAGATTTTACTTCATTGTAACATTGAGTGGAGCAAAGGTGACCACCATGCTAGGTATGAGAACACCAGTCTCCGCTCCACCCACAGGGACAGTACCAATACTTCCAATTTTGTAGACGTCCTGGCGGGGCACACACAAGGAATGCACCGGCTGGTATTTTGACAAGTTAGTCTGTGGGAGAAGTGATCCTCTTGCCTCAGAGGATATATTTTTAGACTAGGTGTCCCAGTGACCCCCCCCCTTTTTTTTTTTTTTTTTTTTTGGCGGTATGCGGGCCTCTCACTGTTGTGGCCTCTCCCGTTGCGGAGCACAGGCTCCGGACGCGCAGGCTCAGCGGCCATGGCTCACGGGCCCAGCCGCTCCGCGGCATGTGGGATCTTCCCGGACCGGGGCACGAACCCGTGTCCCCTGCATCGGCAGGCGGACTCTCGACCACTGCGCCACCAGGGAAGCCCCTCCCAGTGACCCTGTTTAATGGTATTCATATTGGCCATGTGTTTTTGGCCTTCTCTGGGGTGCGGTTAGCACACACTTCTGGTCTCACCTTTCGGAGACCTGTGGGGAAAGAGCTCTGTCTCCTTTCCTGGGGCTTTCATGAGTGCCATCCGTAGGCTTAATGTGTGTTCTGGTGGGACTCTGATGTCAAGCTGTTCTGGTGAGAAACTTCAGGGTGAGGTCTACCAGAAAGTTAATCAACTCATTCCCCACTGTCAATTTTCCCCAGGGCTCCTGTGAGGAATTAGGCGCCTCAAGTCCAAGGGAGCCCCTGGACTGTTCATTCACCAGTGTTTCTCTCTTTCTACCATATGAGAGAGGCTCTCATCTTTTGTTTTTCTGCTTATGTTTTAGCCTAGGGCCACCTGTTTTCCTTCCCCAGTGGTGACTTACTACCAAAAAAGTGGTGTTTTGTTTTGCGTCTTCTTTCTTCTGTTGTTCCTATTGAACACTTTAAAAGCAACATCTACCAGTTGAAAAGGGTTCATTCCAAATGCACCATCTAATCTTTGCAACTTTCTCCCGATATCTGAGGCACTTTGCCCTCACCAAAAGGTCAAATTTACCATTCTAATATTTTCAGGGGCCTCGGGATCTGCATTAGTATGACATCTGTACACCTGATAAATCCTTTCCAAAAATTCAGAGAAATCTTCATTTGTTTTGCTGAATTTCTTGAAAATCTTTTGCTTTGGTTCTCCTTTTCAAAGCCCTGCCAAGATGCACCAATAACTAGTTCTCTAATAAGGGCATTCTTGCCTCACTGCAGTCCCAATCTGGTTCAGCTGAGGGACTTCAGCTGCCAAGTGGACTTCAGGTGTAGAGGATCCTCCCTATTAAGGAGGGTTGCAATCTTTCCAATTAAACAAGCCTGAGAAACCCAGCAGGCAGATCATTTGCATTTAGATTACCTATGAGGTAATGGGGGAAGGGAAATTGCCATCCCCTGGGAGTGGCTCCTGGCCCAAATTGGGTGCCCTGTCGGTTCTTAGACAGTGATACCAGACCACGTACCTGAGCCCCAAAACCTAACGCACGATTTTGTAATTGATCCCTGGAAGGAAGGGAAGTCCTGAGCCCCAGTGCCAGGAATTGGGGCTGGACAGGAATGGAAGGTGCTGGAGGAGTTGGATATATTGGCCAGGCTGGGACAGCTAGCTCAGCTGTAGGAGTTACGGTTTGAAGCAACATATCCTCACTCTCATTCCCTTTTTATTTTCCCTGATGTAATAGCATAAATGCTTACACATAAAGTATTTCATCATTCCTCCCCACTTCTTCACACAATAGCTATAGAGTCATTCAAAAGCCACTGTAAAACCATAAACAGCAATTGACTGTCTCTAACCATGAAAAGGACGCCTTTATGCTTTGGCATCAACAACTGGGATTACAACGCAACTGAAAAGAAACCTGGTTACTGCTGTGACATACAACAATTTATGATAATTACTAAAATTATGACTGATACCATTTACCAGGATATACCAGAATTTTAGGAGTTCCATATAATTTCTAGAATGTGTATATTAGTAACTTTTACCCATATGATACAATCTAAGAAGTTTTATCATCACTTATTTGACAATGCTTCCCACATAATTTAACATATCAAATAAGCCTAATTAGTTTAATATTCCTCTCTCTGAGACAGAGAAAACAAATAATTTGAGGTGTTACAGGGACCCTTGGGAAAACCTCAAAGTTAGCTAGAGGTCAAATGAACTTCATTTAGAATTTGATCTTTGGGAAGTTCATCAAAAATATCAAAAAGTTTTAACCAGTGATAAAAAGATCTCAATGGCAAATACAGATCACTTAAACAAACAATTACCAAAAGCAGTTCAATATTTTAAGAAAACTTTGTCCTCTTAGAAAACCAAATTCAGGTTTTATACCACTTTACCTTTAAAATTTGTTTTCTTGGGCTTCCCTGGTGGCGCAGTGGCTGAGAGTCCGCCTGCCGATGAAGGGGACACGGGTTCGTGCCCGGGTCCGGGAAGATCCCACATGCCATGGAGCGGCTAGGCCCGTGAGCCATGGCCGCTGAGTCTGCGCGTCCGGAGCCTGTTGCTCCACAATGGGAGAGGCCACAACGGTGAGAGGCCCACGTACCGCAAAAAAAAAAAAATTTGTTTTCTTAAATTCAGTCTTATCTTAGCCAATCCCTATCATGCACAAAAAATTCTTTCAGTGTTCCTCCTCCAGAAACCTTCCACAATTTTCTGTATCCATATTAATCGGTCCCTCACTTTTTCCATTCAAAAACAGCCAGCTCTAAAACAAAACCCCCTTTTTCCCTTTAACAAGATGCGTCTTCATTCCTCATACCTTCTTTGCTGAAAACACACATCCTACATCTTGCACACTGAAATGCTCCCTTTATAATTCTTAACTTTAAAACCTTAATCTCTAGTGAAAAATCAAGAATTGTAAAACCGTCAGACCAGCATTTCCTGATTGACAAACTTATGCTTTAGTCTTCCTCTTCCAAGAAGGCAAATGTAGGTAAACTTAGACCTGTCCAGCAATTAATGTTCTAATATTTTATCCTATTTGAAATGACCCAGAGAGTCAATGAATTCTCTTCATTTAACTTAGTTTAGTTTCAAGTTATGAAAATCTAGAGAAACTATTTTAGATAGACCTTCCCCAAACATAATTATTCCTATAGAATTTACCTAAAACTCTTACCTCATATACCTCTATTTTATTTAGTTAAAACCTTTGCCATATTATTATCTTCTCGCTGACAAACTTTGTTAACAAGAATACGTATTGGGACTTCCCTGGTGGTGCAGTGGTTAAGAATCCGCCTGCCAGTGCAGGGGACACGGGTTCGAGCCCTGGTCTGGGAAGATCCCACATGCTGCGGAGCAACTAAGCCCATGTGCCACAACTACTGAGCCTGTGCATTATAGTCCGCGAGCCACAACTACTGAGCCTGTGTGCTGCAACTACTGAAGTCCATGCACCTAGAGCCTGTGCTCCACAACAAGAGAAGCCACCACAATGAGAAGCCCATGCACCTCAACAAAGAGTAGCCCCTGCTCACCACAACTAAAGAAAGCCGGGGCACAGCAACAAAGACCCAGTGCAGCCAATAAATAAATAAATAAATTTATTTAAACAAAAAAAAAAAGGATATAGCAAACTTAGGTACAATAACAGCATTATACTTAATGTTGATGACTCTAAAGATATGTCTGTGGAAATCAAACCAACAAGCTTACGCAAACCTTAATACCAGATATTAGTTCAATACTATTTCCTAGATCACATGAACCCAGAATTCATTCTAGCTAGTTTCTTTTATATTTGAGTATTTACATAAGTGCTTAATTTCCTTTAAGCCAAGTAAATAGAGCTCTTTTGCACATTAATGTTGGCAGTGCTACACATCTGTAACATGTACAAACACACAAACACAGGGACCTCACAGCTCCCATTCCAACATTTCAGCCATGAATCAAGTACAACAATGTAAAACTAACCAGTTACAAAAGAGGTTGGATTCAAATTGGGTTTCTGGCAGATGGGACAAGTCAAGATCACCGGTCTAGATGGCTGAACCCTTGTTACTAATATTTATTTTGCTTCTATTTCTATTTGTAGCTTTTGGTGATTTTAGGAACCAAGTGGAACCTTCCTCTTCTTCCTGAGAATGCCCCACTCTTAGATAAGAACAGACAGTTTTTTGGTTTGGTTTTGTTTGGTTTTTTCTGTTCCTTTCCTCCATTTAACATCAGTAAAAGTTTTAAATATCACAACTGATTTGGCTGTAAATGGAGAAACAGTACCAAACAAAATGAAATGAAAAACCCAAACGACAAACAGAAAATCTTAAATAAACCCTCAAGTTTGGTCTTGGGGTTTTATATATACCAACAACACAGGAGACCATAAACAAAGTACTTAACACAGCAAGGAAAGCAGTACATGGTGCACAGGGTCCCAGGATAACCCTGCCTAAATCCTTTGTGCGGATCCTAACAGGTACTGTGGCCACACATTGTTATGATGAAGTATCATCTTTCTCTCACCCATGGGTTCATAGCTGTAATCAGATCACTTACCCAAAACGAGCCTCAGAGGACTTCAGGGATAATTGAAACATTCTCCATTTTTAAAGACAGAAATTCAAGACAAAACACAAACTGCACTCACAAATGCTAGCATCCACAGGAACAAACGAACCAGTTCACAAATCAGATATAAGTCCGACAACTCCTTCCTCTCTCCAACAGTGCACCCACTCAAATACAAAACACATTGGCTTATTCTGGAGAAAAAGCCCCAAACAGAGGAAAAAGTTCCCGGCTGTACACACCGGAGCAACTTACCCTACTGTATGGAGCTTGTTGGCTCCCAAACGTCGATTTGTTGCTCCAACTGTCAAGCTCTGGGGAAGCTGGTGCCACTTTGGGGAATTTTGAAGGTAAAGATCCTCAGGACAAGCTGTCCCGGCAGCTGCTAGGCAGATGCAAATTCCCCAACCAGGGCTGGCTAGCCACAAGTAGCAAGGCTCCTGGCTGGCTGCGCCAAAATTTGTTAAAGAGTCCAAGCTCGTGCTGCTCACCACACTACAGGCCAAGAAATCAAGAAATGAGTTCCTGGGGCGAGGAATAGTGACTTTATTCAGAAATCCAGCAGACCGAGAAGATGGCGGCCTCACGTCCCAAAGAACCATCTTGCCTGAGTTAAAATTCAGGCTCCTTTTATACTAATAGCGGAGGGAGTAGAGTCAAACGCTTCTGGTTTCGATCAGCCCCTGAGGCGATGTGCTAATTCCTTCCTCCCTGCAGTCCTGCACAGATGGGCCTGGTCAGGATGTTCCCTGTGAGCTAAACAAAGGTATTTTAGCTTAATGCTCATTACCTGGGAGGCAGAGTTCCCTGAGATGGGCCGTTGTGTATCATTTACGCTTACAGGCAACATCCCTTTAGTGATTAGCTTGTAAAAGAATACAAAGGTTCTTCCCTATTACATTGTTTTTTAAGGCTTAC
>NW_020175660.1:1345136-1362687 GCF_003031525.2 Neophocaena asiaeorientalis asiaeorientalis | reverse complement strand
GGGGGGGGGGGAGATGAGAAAAGAATAGGGCAAGTTAAAAACATTACAAAGCTGCTGTTCTTAAAAAAAGATTGTTTTAAATTTGTTTTATGTAAATACTCCCTGGATTACTGTAAGCCTTTGGTTAATTTCCAGAGTTCTGAGAAAAGTTGATTCCGACCATATTTTTGTCAGTTTTCTCATGATTTTCATAGAGAATTTTTGGAGATCTTGGAGAAAGTCAGCGATTTTCTTTGACATCACCCTTGATTGCTTCTTATAACATGCTTAGAGTCTGGGGTTGATGCCATGCCCCTCACTGCACAATACACACAGTAAAAAGAAAATGAGAGATGCAAGTATCTGTTTTAGAACAGCACACTGCAAGGTGAAGTTAAAGGAACGTGGGAGTGCTTCTCCAACTCTCTGTGAAGCAGGTCCGGTTTTTTTGATTTTTGTTTGTTCCTTAACCTCATTCATCATGACATGTGGTGCTACTTCCTGTGACTAGTTCACATGCAACTTACCGTACAAGTTCAACAACCGGAACCGGTCTATACCCCCCATTCGACAAGAATTCTCCACTGATCACACTCTTGTAGGTCCAGGAGATGCCCAATTGCTTTAAGAGTTTCTAAACACTGTTTCTTTACTTCCCTTGTTGCCAAGTGGCAATGAAGTTTGAAACCAGCAACCTTTGAGTAGCACTTAATTAGGAAGCAATCTTCAATAAGCTAGTATGTGGCCTCCACAGCCACATTTTAAAACATATGTATTGGTTTTCTCTTAAATTCAAGCATCATGGAAATACATAATATAAAAAGTGAGGATTCCTCATATTCTCACAGAGCTGAACACCGTTAATATTTGCTATATACATGCGACCAGTTTTCTTCTATTCTTATATGTTTGCTTTGTAAAAATGAACTTATTCTACATACATTTCACAAACTATTAACTTATTTGTACATGTTCCCTAATGATATATGTATATTTTTCTCATTCTTAACAGCCAGAGTATTCCATTTCATATAAATGTGATAAATGTTAACCAGTCGTTAGGTGGCCATCTAAGCACAAGTCCCATTTTTCAAGCTAAAGCATTATTAATACACTAGAAGTAATAAGTGTCAACTCTAAATTGTCAAATCTAATAAGCAAAGCTTGCCATCCAAGTAATTTCTAATTATCATTTTAGGGTGTTTCCAATCTCTTGCTATCATTAATATGTCAGAATGTATCCTCACCCTTCAGGCCTCTGCCTGTACACCCAAAGAATAAAGTCTGGTAAGAGGAACTGCCATCCAAAGAGGCTGTTCTGGTCAATACTCTGTTATGGCCTATATAGGAAAAGAATCTAAAAAAAGAGTGTATATATTTGTATAACAGATTCACTTCGCTGTACACCTGAAACTAATACAACATTGTAAATCAATTATACCCCAATAAAAATTTAAAAACAAAAACCCTGCAGAAAGTAAAAAAAACTTCATTTGCCTCCTAAAATTTAAAAAAACAAACAAAGAGGCTGTTCTGGTTGACATTGCCACCCACGATCCACATTCTATTTTTCTTTTTTTTTTTGCGGTACGTGGGCCTCTCACTGCTGTGGCCTCTCCCGTTGCGGAGCACAGGCTCCGGACGCGCAGGCTCAGCGGCCACGGCTCATGGGCCCAGCCGCTCCACGGCATGTGGGATCCTCCCAGACCGGGGCACGAACCCGTGTCCCCTGCATCGGCAGGCGGACTCTCAACCACCGCGCCACCAGGGAAGCCCTCCACATCCTTTTGAGCTTGGGTCTGGATTGGGAGAACTCAAAAGTCATCAGAACCCAAACCAAGATATAAGGTCCATATCTAGCTGGACAATAGCGAATGTTCCAAGCCAGAACACTGGATATTCCTGGGCCGTTCAGAAACGTGTGAAGCCAATTCTGAAAGAACTCCAGAAATGTGGGGAGCAACTAACTCATTCCACAAAACACCTTTTCTTCTAATTTCCCCTAAGAACAATAACTTCCAACAAGATAAATAAGCAATGCCATATCTTTACAAGCCATTTCCTTTTTCTTTAATCCAAAATGTTAAGCTAAATGCTATTTAAACATGTTTAACTTTAATGGTACTGACTCACTCGTGGCAGGAAGGAGAGAAGACCAGGCATTCTGACCCACTACCGCCAGTTAGGCCTAACCCAAGTCTCTGAGTGGAGATCTGACAGCAGCTCCAGCAGCCAACAGGCAGTGGACTCGGTTTCCCCATGACCTGATTCTGTGACTGTCCAGCAGAAACACTTCTCTGAAGCCTCTTTCAGAACATGAAGCAGCTCAACCTGCCTGAGCCTGCCCAGCTAACCCCTCAGTCAGGTTGGTCTGTTATCTTCCCTGATTGCTGTAAGAATATTTCAAGGAAAACGCAAAGAACACATAAGCTGAACTGTGGTCCTCCCTTGGGGTGTCCTTGAAGCACTGAGGTGTCTGAAAGCTATGTATAGCTGCTGCGAAAATAGGCTTTTAAGAAATGTAGCACAGACACTAACAGTTCTCAAGAGCTCCTTGCTGACATAAGAAGTCATAATGTGAGAGCAGCACATCTGATTTATCACAGGGACCTATCTGACCCCCAGTGGGTGCCAAGGTGTTGGCCTCTTGTCCCTGCAGAGTGGTGCGACACTCAGGACATAACACAGTGTTTCCACCCAAACAGGAACAAACCCAGGACTCAGTGTACACATTTCATAGCTTTTTATTGCGATTCAGGAAGAGCCTGCTGGTGGCAGGCATGCTCACTGTCCCAGTTTGCCCAGGCCTTCTGCTGCGTGCGTGACAGCATTTGTGACTGTGTTGGTCACCGTCTCAGTGACTTCCTTTACCACTTTGTCCCTTGTCTCTTGGGTCTTCTTTAAAGCTCCAGCAACGGCTGTCAGGAAGAAATGATATCCAGGTGAGCAAAGTAAACAATTCAAGTCACTCGCTGGGTTGGAGTCACCTGGAGTGGCCTGTGGGATGGGGCAGTCTTACCGAGTCATGCCCTGGAGGAGTCTGTGGGGCAGAGGGCAGCACAGCTCCTGGAGGAATGCATTCAAATTTGCTTTTATTTCTCCAAAGAGCTTGCATTTCTCCAACTATTAGTGAGACAGAGCATCTGCTTGTGGGTGTACTGCCTACTCAGGCTTCATTTTTCTGTGAACTGCCTGTTTGCATCTTTTGGTCATTTTTATATTGGGCTATCATTTCTACTACAAATATTTTTGCCCAGTTTGTGGTTTTTCTTTTGGTTTGGCTTACAGTTTTTTTTCCACTATGGAAAATTTTGAAGTTTTATATTGTCCAGTTTACCTAGTATTTCCTTTATAGCTGTTGGATTTTCTGTCATCTTTAAAAAGACCCTCCCTCCTCTGAGATTATGCCAAAATCTATGTTCTCTTCTCACAATTTAATAATTTCATGTATTTGTATTTAAGTCCTAATCCATCCGGAATCTATTTTGTTGTAAGGAGTGAGATATACACGTGCTTTTTTACATTGTGATACTCACAGCACAAACATATAAACATTTATGTAAATATATGATTTTATGTCTCAGATGTTTTGTTCCAGCACGCCTGCACCTGGTCTTTTGTGATGTCATCCTCTTAACATTCCACAGAGATGACTATCTAGATGGAACTTGCTTTAGCAAAGTACGGCCTGTGACCTCAAATGAGCACAGATAATTATACACCAACTGAAAGGATGCCACACTGGGGTCAAGGTGTGATCTGGTTAGGCAAGGATCAGGCTGCTGCCAGCACCCAGCTTCCCTCCTTCCCCGCCCCGACCCTGGCCGTACCATTCTTTCCAGCCTCCTTGGCAGGCTCCACCGCCTCCTTCACCACTCCCTCCACGAAGTCAACTGAAACAATGAGACAAGCCCAGAGTGAGAGCACAGTATAAGCTGCCTGTCCTCACAGCAGGGCCCAGACAACCCTGGATACCCTGGAAGGGGCTCGGGGATGCTGCCCCCACCAGGACAGGACAAGCTGCTCCCAAGAAGGGCCCCCAGCTGGCTTCCTTCAGAGACTGGAGAGGGGCCCGACTGGCAGGAGATAAGCTGAGTAAGCTAGGTAAAGGCGCAGGGCTCTCCATGCCCCTTGGCCAGCGAGGCCTGGAATGCCAACGAGCAGGCCCTGCTGCTGGCTGGGGACCTGGAGCCAAGGCCAGGCGTGTTTCCCAGGTCACCAGGCCTCTCAAGCGACCTGCGGTCCTGCCTGTGGCCGGACGGAGGCTGCGCTGCAGTGGGAGGCTGAATGTCAAAGCTCCCTCCGGCAGTACCAAGCTCCCCAGAGCAACTCCTCCAGCACCACGAAACTCTCTGCCCTCCCAGGTTGGTAACGGGCTAGCCCTGGAAGACGCCACGGTCAGAAAACCTGGCTCAGCTTCTACCTCCTAGAATCACCTCCACCACTTGGGTCCCTCGTGTGCAGACTGGGAGTGACACAGCACTCAGAGAGTTGGTGAAAAGAAAGGGGGTGCTCAACAGCAGCTGCAAAGTTCAAATGAAACACAGGTTTGCAGCCCTTTAGAAAGAGAACAGCAAACTCCGGCACAAGCTGTTTTTCACAAAACGTCCAACAGGTGGGGCCTGGATCAGCCTCCCTGCATCCAGCGACTGACGTACAAAAAAGGATTTCTGGGTTTTTTGTGGCTGCATTGGGTCTTCGTTGCGGTGGCTTCTCTTGTTGCGGAGCACGGACACTAAGCACGCGGGCTTCAGTAGTTGTAGCTCGCGGGCTCTGGAGCACAGGCTCGGTAGCTGTGACACACGGGCTTAGTTGTTCCCCGGCATGTGGGACCTTCCCGGACCACCAGGGCTCGAACCCTTGTCCCCTGAGCTGGCAGGCGGATTCTTAACCACTGTGCCACCAGGAAAGCCCCTGGGGACTTTGAAGAAACTGAAAATGTCCTTTGTGTAAACCCTGGGGGCTGACTTTGAACAGAATCAGACTCGGTGGTTTCTTATTCAAGAAATCTTTGAAACTTTAAAGTTATGGTAGGGGGAATCGGGAAGATGGTGGAAGAGTAAGACGCAGAGATCACCTTCCTCCCCACAGATACACCAGAAATACATCTACACGTGGAACAACTCCTACAGAACACCTACTGAATGCTGGCAGAAGACCTCAGACCTCCCAAAAGGCAAGAAAGTCCCCACGTACCTGGGTAGGGCAAAAGAAAAAAGAATAAACAGAGACAAAAGAATAGGGACTCGACCTGCACCAGTGGGAGGGAACTGTGAAGGAGGAAAAGTTTCCACACTAGTTAGGAAGCCCCTTCGCGGGAGGAGACTGCGGGCGGCGGGGAGAAGCTTCGGGGCCGCGGAAGACAGCGCAGCAACAGGGGTGCGGAGGACAAGGCGGAGAGATTCCCGCACAGAGGATCGGTGCCGAATTCTATCATACATTTAGAGAAGAGCTAACACCTATCCTTCTCAAACTCTCCAAAATATAGCAGAGGGAGGAACACTCCCAAACTCATTCTACGAAGCCACCATCACCCTGATACCAAAACCAGACAAGGATGTCACAAAGAAAGAAAACTACAGGCCAATATCACTGACGAACATAAATGCAAAAATCCTCAACAAAATACTAGCTAACAGAATCCAACAGCACATTAAAAGGATCATACACCATGATCAAGTGGGGTTTATTCCAGGAGTGCATCAGCCACTATGGAGAACAGTATGGAGGTTCCTTAAAAAACTACAAATAGAACTACCATATGACCCAGCAATCCCACTACTGGGCATATACCCTGAGAAAACCATAATTCAAAAAGGGTCATGTACCAAAATGTTCATTGCAGCTCTATTTACAGTAGCCCGGAGATAGAAACAACCTAAGTGTCCATCATCGGATGAATGGATAAAGAAGATGTGGCACATATATACAATGGAATATTACTCAGCCATAAAAAGAAACAAAATTGAGCTATTTGTAATGAGGTGGATAGACCTTGGAGTCTGTCATACAGAGTGAAGTCAGTCAGAAAGAGAAAGACAAATACCGTATGCTAACACATATATATGGAATTTAAGGGGAAAAAATGTCATGAAGAACCTAGGGGTAAGACAGGAATAAAGACACAGACCTACTAGAGAACGGACTTGAGGATATGGGGAGGGTGAAGGGTAAGCTGTGACAAAGCGAGAGAGAGGCATGGACATATATACACTACCAAACGTAAGGTAGATAGCTTAGTGGGAAGCAGCCGCATAGCACAGGGAGATCAGCTCGGTGCTTTGTGACCACCTAGAGGGGTGGGATAGGCAGGGTGGGAGGGAGAGAGACGCAAGAGGGAAGAGATGTGGGGACATATGTATATGTATAACTGATTCACTTTGTTATAAAGCAGAAACTAACACACCATTGTAAAGCAATTGTACTCCAATAAAGATGTAAAATAAAATAAAATAAGATAAAGTTATGGTAAAAATTAAACTCTATCTTCCTTTTTTTGTATAGGATACTCGGAATAGTTTGTTTTAATACTGAAGGGCCCCTCCCTGCTTTCCAGAGTGACGGATTTAAGCCACCAGCTGCTCACCCAGCACCCTGGCTCCCCTCTCGCCACGAGGGGCCTCCTCTGAGCTGCCCCCTCCGGGCCTCAGCCACAGACCCCAGGAATGTATCAAGCCCAGGGGGCAGAGCAGGTCTGACTGGGAGGGTTGCTTGGGGCAGTGGACCCCTCATGTCTCCTCCCCGAGGTACCTTCCTCAGCTTCCATAGCCCCCCACCTCCATCCTGTCCCTATGCGGCTGATCAGCCTCAGCTCCCCATGGGGTCAAGGCCTGCCCCAGTCCTGCTGGGATCAGCACAGGCCCAGTCGAGTCTGTCCTGATCCCCCAGTGGCAGGAACGGTGCAGGTGGAAAGGAGCCTCGGGGTCCTTACCAGCTTCCTCGGTGGCCTTCTCGGTGCGGTGGGCCAGACCCCCGGCGGCAAGCTTCCCCAGGCCTCCCAACATTGTGCGGTGACAGGTGGTGATCAAGCAGGATGCTGGGGCCTGAACCAGTCTGCTTTTATAGATGCCTGGCTGGGCTCTGGGGCACAAGCCCTGGCCCTGCTGGTGAGTCAGCACAGACGGCAGGAGGAAGAGGCTGGGTGGAGCCACCCCAGCGTTGTGGCTGGGACAGTGCCTCTTTGGCAGCATGAGACCAATACACCCCATATCCTGGGACCCTGTGAGGGGCAGGGACAGGGAGCAGGGTGAGGCTGGACAGAGAGATCAGCTCTGGGACATGCCCCTACCCCAAGGCAAGAAGCCCGAGTGCCCTGTGGGATGAGAGGCATTTGGGGACTGCAGCCCTGCCAGCCCCCTCGGCTCCCCGTATCCTAGGCATGGTACCTAGACAAGGGCTAGGACTTCCAGCCCGCTGCCCACAGTCTCCAGAGTGACCTAATCAAGGGTTTAGGGTTTTGTGGGCCTGGGGACCTGGGCGGCCCCTCAGGCCAGGAATACAAGTGTAATGGGGGCCGCTGCCCTCCCCATTCCCAAGGGCCTCAGTTCTGGAGAGTGGCTTTGCAGCCTCCCCTGGACAGGCTGGGGGGTGGGAGGAGTCAGGGCCATGCCTGGCCCAAGGCAGAGAAGGACACAATATTGACCAGAAGCCTCGTCATCCCTGGCTTGCAGTCACCTGGTTCTCACTCATGGGAGCACCTGAGTGACCCAGCACTGATAGCCAGCATGTGAGGGAACCCAGCCCGCCCTGCGCCTTGGGGCCTGGCCTCTCAGGGGAGCCCTATGAAGTCAGCAGTGCCCACCCAGGCGGTTCTAGGGGAGTAGATGGAGGACCCCACTACCATCTGGGGAGGTGCTTCTGGCCGTAGCAAGAGTTCCCAGAAAGCAGCTCTACTAGCCCCTGATGCACCACACACATGCTTAGGGAGCCAGGCTGCCTCCCTAGTTACTCAGGATGGAGAGAGATGCCTCAAGTCACATACTACATGCTGCTTCCCTTAGTCACTAGCCCAGCCTGAGCCTCAGTTTCCTCATCTGTAAAATGGGGGCATCCATGCCTGCCTTGCCTTGTCACTGACAGCTGCTGGAACTATGCGCGCAAACTCTTGGTAAACTTCTGTTCCCACCCCCTCGTCACTGATGTGCTAGGGCGGGGCTGCTTGGCAATGAGTCCTGACCAACCAGTGGGTGGAGCAAAGAGTGGCAGGGGTATGAGCCTGCCTCGGAGTGAGAGGGCCTGGAGATGGGACCCGCCGCCACTGGCCAGGAGTCATGGAGGAAAGGCTCTCCCAAGGCCCTACTCAAAAAGTCCAGGCCTGGGGCAGGAGTTTGAGGCTGCTCCCCCCATGTAGGCTCCCTCATCCCTCAGAGGGGTCCAGGAGGGTGTGGTGGTGTCTAATTAGTGTTTACCTGACACAGGCTTTATGGAGCTGAGGCCCTCCCACATTCCTGAGTGGTACCGGGAGGCCCTGGGCAGTGGCCGGCCCACCTGGGGTGGGCTGTGGATGCTGTGGGCAGCAGGAACTCTGGGTCACAAGGCCACAGCCCCACACGTGCCACTGGCAGGAGTAGATCAAGTCTTAAACAATCTGGAGAGTCCCTGTAAGAAAAAATACACTACTTCTCTCTTGCAAGTTTTATAAATATATATGCACTACCCTGTGGACTCAGAAGGGGCCGTGACAGTGAGGGCCCTGGAGCTTAAGCAGGTCCAGATGACTCTGGCCTCCCCTTGCCACAGCCAAACACCAGAGAGCTCTGCTCACACTATCAGGACAATGCTGCCAAGGGTGGGGGCACTCCTGGGACATGGCTGGTGGGAAATGGTCTGAGAGACCCACAGAGATGCTCCCTAGGCCCATCAGAGCCCCTTCCCTGTTTCCTCTGACATGTGTGTGTCCCCCACCCCCAGAGGGGTCCTTTGCGCCGGACTCCCTGTCAGGATGGCAGTGTCACCCACCAGGTCTCGGATAGCTTCCAGACCCCACGACCCCTCCCCACCATCCCCCTCTCCTCAGGAGCTCACCAGCTCCTCGACAGGCCCTGGTCACGGCTCGGCCACTCAGCAGGACTCCGGCTGCACTTCTTCCCTCCCTATCAGACTGCTGTTGCCTTCACCCCACCGCCCCTGCACATGGGACCCTCTCCTCCTTAATGCCTGGCCCCAGTGTGAGCACCCAGACTCCAGTGACAACACACCACGGCCCCAGATCTCCTGGCAAGGCTGGGTTCAGGCAGAGATCCCAAATGCCCAACAGGGGGAAGGCAAGAGAGCTGGAGAGGCCAAGCGGCCCAAGACTGGACTTGGGCCCCGGACCCTGGTGCTCTGGCCCACATCTAGTCCCACAGGCCTTCCCACTCTAGCTCTGACCAGCTCCCTGTCCTCTCAGCTCAGGCCAGCCCATCTGTGGCTCCCATCCAAAGAAACTAGGACAGCCCAAGACCCTCCTAACCGGGATTCTGGTCTGAGGGGTTGGGTGACTCCTGCAGTGAGCAGTGTTACCTGCCTGGGTGAGGTTGAGATGACTCAGGTGGGAACCACCCCATCTTTGGAAGAAGCCTGGTACGTGCTGGGCCCCAACAGAGCAGGCCTTGAACACAAGCACCCATGTCAGCCTGTCCTGAGTCAGAAGGTCAAGTCCTGCACTTGGGGCGGGGAGAACCGAGCCTTGACAAGAGTCAACTAATTCTCCAAGTAGAATCTGCTCAACAACCCAGTCTGGCAAAGGACCAGCTGACTACATCATCAAGTCAGGACAGGCAATTTTTCAAACAGCAATTTGCCAACTGAGCAATTAATAATTCTGAAAAAAAAAAAACCTGTGAGTACTTAAATACTTAGGGCTGTCTTATGTCTGAGGCATGATTTTTTTTCTCCTGTGACTTGAACTGCAAATGCCATGAATGTCAAGAGTTTTATGACTGTCATCCTGCCTATGCTTTCTCCTACTTCTACTTCATGGACTTGAGCTCCCAGTATATACAGCCCACGTATCTTGCACATACAGACCCCTCCCAGCCACAGGGAGACTAGACTCCTGGAGACTCGGTCTGTCAGTCACCAAAGGAAGACTTCCACAGCAGATCAGCACTCATACATCCATGGTTGTCAGTCAGGGTTCCGGAAAAAATCAGAGGGCACATCAAAGGGATACCTGAGGAAAGGGACAGTTCACAAAGGTGTGGACAGACTTAAGGGAACCAAAGAGGGATGGCGAGGCCCCCAGCGACCAGGAGCAGTGGGAGTTGTTTCCTCCCTGGGCCTGGAGGGGCTGTAGACCCCGAAGGGAGCTGCAGCTGTAGGAGAGGGTCAGCAGACAGGAGCTGCAGCTGTCAGCAGAGGAAGAGGGCCACTGCCCAACCACACCCAGCAAGAAGGAAGCAGGAGGAATAAATTCCTCTCCTCTTCTTCTCCATCTCCTATCAATATCCCCCATTGGCTGAACGCAGCCGAGTCCTGAGGGTGAGGGAGCCCGGGTGACGCGGTTCAAGAGGCAGGTTACCAGGGCGAGGGCAGGGAGGACAGGATGTGGATTCTCGGTAAACAGAAAACAGCAGCTCAACCTGCTAGACTTCTAAGTCTGGAAGCAACGTGGCTATAGCTTAATTCTTAATTCAGCCCATTTCTCCTTCCTGAAACTCTATGGGGCAACAAGAACACAGGAAGAAGAATTTTTAAAAGCCCATCACCAACTCACACATCAAATTTAACTTTTCTGAAGTTAAGCATCACTCTCTCCTCATCTCTGCTACCCTGTTGCCATTCCCTCCTTCTTTCCACTGCCTTCCCACCTGTCCCGTGTAGATAACTGGTCTCTCTGATTCTGGTTTATCCTCCTGCATTTTCTTCCCACAAATATGCAGAGACATGTGCCCTGCATATTTTCTTGCATCCTCCTTCTTTCTTTACAGGAATGATAGCATTCCAGAGATATGCAGTTTTGACTTCACTTTTTTCTACCTAACAGTAAAAACATACTATTTTTTAAATATGAAAAAGAATACCAAAACGACATCACATACAAAGAAATCCCACAAAAGTGTGCCTCAAAGAAGGCACATGAAAATTATTACCTAACATGAATTCAACTCCAACATGAATTTTAGAAAGAAAATGAGACACTTAATAAAGCATTAGTAGTTATGAAGGAAGACTGTAAAACAGAAATACCAGAATTCAGCGATGAGGTGGCAGACGACAGGAGCAGGCAGAATAGGAACTTACATAACTCTGGAATAAAACAGAAGAAAAAAGGTAAAACAAACCATTGCAGAAATGAAGACTAAACTAGAAGGAGCCACAGTAGGTACCTATGGGAACAGAAATGAAAAAAAGCAAAGAAAAAAGAAGGAGTCATATTAAAGACATACACAGTGTTTGGGAAACAATGGCAGATGTGGAAGGTAGAAAACTTTGTGCCCACAACTGGAATTCCCAAAGAAGAAAGCCAAGCAATGGAACAGAGCAAATATTTAAAAATACAATTAAGAAATGGTCCTGAAATAAAAGAAATCTAGAATCAATATGGAAAGGGCAAACAGCATACTAGGGAAAACTGAACCAGAACAACCATCACCGAGACGAACCCTAAAAAAATTATTGTACCTTAAAGATAAAGGGGTGAGAGGGATAAATTAGGAGTCTGGGATTAATACACACTACTATATATAAAATAGATAAACAACAAGGACCTAGTGTATAGCACAAGGAACTATATTCAATATCTTGCAATAACCTAAAATGGAAAAGAATCCGAAAAAATATGTATATGTAATTGAATCACTTTTGTATATGTAATTGAATCATATACAAAACTAAAACTAACACAACATTGTAAATCAACTATATTTCAATAAAAAAGATGAAAAAGATAAAGAAAGCCAGCCAGCCAGAAAGATCAAGTCACTTATTAGAAATTCCAGTGAGTTAGAAATCAGACTTCTAGGGACCGCTCAACCTTCTGTGGCAAAAGTGGGGCAGCCACGCCTAGATGATGCCCATGGAAAAAAGTGTGAGAAGTAAATTTCAAACCCAGTTGAGGATACAGTATAAAGGCTACAGACCAACATTACCACACATTTAAGAACTCAGAATATGGTTCACATGAGCCCTTCTTTTTTAAAAAAATTTTTATTTTAACTTGTTAACCTTTTTTTAAAAAAATAGAAAATGCCATACACAAAAATAGGACACTGTGAACCCTCATGGTCACATTGCAATAACCCAAGGGGCCTAGCTATAACAATTCTCAGCTCAGATCCCAGACGTCTTCTCAATTCATCTGAAAATATTTCATTCTTGAGGAAACTTTCAGAGGGCTAACTCCAACCAACCAAGAGATAACAGAAAACATGTCAGCAGAAGGAATGGCAGAGCGCTTCTAATATTTTCAGTTGCAGATCTAAGACAGAACAAAGGTGAAGGTGTGGAGGAATGGGAAGCAAATGCTATGTGTTTTCACAAAGTAGAAATGAGACAATAACAAAAAAAAAAAATAGAAGGAGAGAAGGTGGAAAGCAGAAAACTCTGCCCCTTCTCATCTGTAATTTGATGGGAATCAGAGCTGAGAAGTCCAGTGGAACCAAAATGTCATGTTAGTGACTTTGGTTAGTTGGGGAACTGGGATTTGGAGAATTAGGAACTATCTGAGGAACTGCTAATGGAAGAATTAATCTTTGGAGATTTGACCAAGACCCAACAGGTGCAGTGGCCACAGCTGCCTTCTCCTCAGCCCATCTGGGCTCAGCTAGCTTCATGAACCTCACGGAGACAGGCCTGGGCTCCTATAAGCTCCCATGGCTCCCCAGCACCATGCCCACCTTTTCCCAGACACAGGACCAAAGACAAGTCCAACCTGGCCCTGCGCCCCAGGGCTCAGTGTTGGGGGAATAGAGGCACACAGAAACAGGCATTTGCATGGTGCATGGAAGCATCAGCTGCATGGCGGTAGGGTCTGTAGAAGGGGCTGCATTGTAGGAGACGGCACCATGGTGAACCTGACAATGTGTCAACTCTGTTATCTGGCAGGAGAACCAAAGGACCGTCATCCCTGCATTCATGTGGCAGATGTTGCCAGAGCCCCACTCCAGGCTCTGGGTGTGCACTAGTCAGTAGAAGGGACTTGGCTGCAACCCGTGGACAACCATCACAGTGAAGCACACAGGAGAGCAACTCATTAGTATATAACCGTGGAAAAGAAGTACAGGGGGTGTGAGAACGTATTGGCAGTGGCCAGACCCATTCTGTGTATGTTGGGGGAGGATCAGGGAAGCTGAGATCTGAAGGATGAAAGAGCAGGAGCAACTTGGACAAGGGTGGTTAATGACGGAGCATGGACAGCATTCCGGGTAGAAAAAAAGGGCACATGCAAAGAGATGAGCAGAAGCACAATGTGAAGGGAAATGAACAAGGGTTAACGTGGCTGAGGCAGAGAGGGAGGGTGTGCTGGGGGAGGAGGCTGGGGAGGTGGGTGAGACCGGCAAATACAGGACCTTAGCATCGGGGTAACATCAGGATTGAAGCTTTTGTTTGCAACAGAAAACCTACTTCACAGCGGCTCAAACAATGAGGAAACTGATCCTCTCACCTAGCTCCTGGCAGCTGCAGGCCTGGTTAAGTTAGGGACTGAATAAAGTAACTTGGGATCCAGGTTCTTTCTATTTCTGCTCTGCCCTCATCAGCAAGTTGGCTTTTCCTTAGGCTTGTTCCTCCTGTGGTTAGAAGCATCTGTCAGAGTTCTAAGAATCATTTCTAGACACAAAAATGTTCAGTGGAATAGGAGAAAATGTTTCTTCCTTGTTTTTTTTTTCTTTTCTTTTTGAGGATGAAAAACCTTTCCTAGAAGGCTCCTGGCCCTAGACCTGACTCCTCCTGTCCTTGGCCTGAGCTGGCTCACACATCCATCCCTAAGGCCGACACTCACAAGGAGAACAGGATGAAGAGGGATTGTTGGGCCAATTGGAATTTCTCCTGAGTCAGGCAGGGGAAGGATGCATTCCAGAAAAATGTGAGGGCTCTGCCAGTCCAGCCCCACCTGCCTCCTGCTGTGGCCCCAGGTGGTCTCTCCCAACCCTGGCATCCTCTCCTGGGGGCAGGGGCTCCTGGAGATGCTGGAAGCACCTCCAGATTACCCCAGGTAGATATCTCTTCAAGGACCTTCCCTTTAGGCCTTCGCCCATTTTGCAGCTGAGCCCTTCTTTGGGGGACAGTCAGCAACAGGGACCAAGCATGAAACTGGGCCTGGCCCTGGGGTGAGGGTGAGAGATGCTAAGGGTTAGGGAGGAGACCTGTTGCTTCCTCGGGAGGGATCTCAGATTGGAGAAGGGAAAGGTCACCTGTGGGGTGTGAAGGGGAGGGATAGGGGTGGACACGACGACACTGCCCCCTGCTGGCATGTCTGGAAAGCCTCTGGGAAAGCCGGCCCCGAGTCAGCGTGTGAAGGAAAGATGACGGTTTTTTCCCTCAGTCTCCCCAGAACTAAGAAGTGCCGTGTAGCCAATATTAGTGAGTTGAAACGGCATGACTACGTATGTACTCATCCACAAGAGAACGAGATCATTACGGACAGAGGGAATAGTGTGTGCAAAGGCGTGGAGGTGGGGAAACGGAACGGGCCGTCACCTGCCGAGGTGTGGCGGGGGTTCGGATGAAGAGGGCAGCCAGCGCCCGGCGCCAGGGCTGGGCCTTATCCTGTGGCAACAGTGAGTCACCCATCAGCAGGACTTACCCAGGGTTGGTATCGCGTGCATGGACACGTGGACACGTGCTGGGGAGGTCGGAGGGAATAAGGTTTGCGCGAACTCTAGACCCTCTGGGGAAATCTGCCCGATAAAAAAGTCGGCCCCTGCGCTGGCCCAGAAAGTACAGGCGCATCCGGAAAGGAAGGGGTACCCGAGGGAGTGGCCTAGCGCGCGCACGCACACAGCCGGGTCCCAGCGCTTCACGCCCACGTGCGCCGCGCCCACGTGCACCGCCCCGTGCGCCGCAGGCACCTCCCAAGGAGGCGCGTCTTGGGCGGAGCTCCTGGCGACCACGCCAAACACAACTGGGTGGGACTCAGATCTTCGGGGCGTGTCCTCGCCCTCCCGGTCCGGCCCCGCGACTCGCCGTCGGGTGCGACAGTCGTGCAAGCACCGGGCGGGCGGCGTAGGGTGATGATGGCCAAAAGCTCCGTCCCTGCGTCCCCTCTCTTCCCCGAGAATTCCTGCCCCCTGAAGTCCTCGAGGGCGCCGGGCCCTGGGATGCCTCGATGCTTCCAGCCCCCCGCCCCCGGCTTAGCTCACTGGGAGAAGTTCCCGAGGCCCCTGCCGTTGGAACCCTTCGCCCTCCCGCCCAGACCTGAGCTCCTCGAGGATATGGGCACCGAGTATCCCCCTCCTAGGAAGGGGCGGGTTCCTGGAGCTGAGGGAGCGGTTTTGGAATCGGGGGCAGGGGCAACAGAGCGGGAGAGGGTCACGTATCTAGATGGGGGGGGTTGAACTTCGGATAAGTGGGAGTCTGGACGCACGGTTAAGACATGGGAAATGAGTTCTTGGACAGTCCGTCTGGGTTTCCGAATTTGGAATGCCAGGACTCTGGACGTCAGGGCTGAGTTTCTGGATACCTGAGCCTCTGCTCTAAGTGAGGGAGGGCTGGGCCCAGTTTGGGAGGAGGCATGAAGTGGACACAGAGTAGGCATATGTGCTTTAATGAGGTGGCCCGCCAAGAGCCTGCTAGAGCTCCGGGCCTGGAAGGGAGTCACCCATGTCTCCCTTCTGTCATTTCAGGAGGCGGAGTATTTTCCCCAAACCCGAGAAAGCCTCAGAGGCCTGGTTAGCAGTCTTGTCGATGGTTTCCTGGGTAGACTTGGCAACCTGGTCCATGGCTGGGAAAGGAAAGGATAGGGCAGTTGAGTGCGGGGCCCTGGGGAACCACAGCCCTGCAGGGTTAGCCTGGCCTGGGTCTCCCTCCCCAGGAAGAAATGCTGGTAGAGGGTCTGCAGAGGAGAGGGTGTGTCTGGGCAAGGGCTGGGTGGAGGGCAGGGCCACGCTGGGGCTGTCCACCCTCCTGCCCACCAGCCCCACCAGACCTTTCTGCCCTGTTTCTGTGGTCTCATCCACCACTTGCTGAGTTGCTGCTCCAGCCGCCGTCACTAGAACAGAGACGTGGGATACCTGTTGAGATACCACCAACCACAGAGGCCCCACCATTGCCAACCTTATCTGTTCTCTAGAGTGGTCTGTCCTACAGGCCCAGGGATGGATGCCACGGACGTAAAGTTCTTTGACCAAGGCCACTCAATGAGGGGCATGAGCCCTTTCCATGACTCCAGGTTGTTCTTGTTTATTTGTAACTCTGGGCTCCTCCCCTCTGGCCTGCTTCCCTTGCCTCTCCAGGATTGCTGCAAAAATATCCAAGTGAGGAAGGAAGGTAGGGCTGGGCCAGGCTGGAATTGGCATCTGGGCTGTGGCTACTGCTGGGCACAGCCCAGGGAGAACCCTGCCGCCTTTAACAACTTCTCCCCCGGAGGCTTGGCCCAGATGCCTGAATTCCCACATTTAGAGCACTGGGGCTTCTACTTTGCAAGGCCCTCTCACCACCTCCTGTCTCCTGTGCCTCTCCCCAGAGGGCACACAAGCAATGACTGCCAATGCCTCCGTGAGAAGGCAGCGTAAGCCATTAGGAAACGAAATGTGGAAAGTAGGTGAAACTTCCAAAGTCAGGCCATCTCCTCTAGACCGGAGTTCGTGCCTGTGAAGAACAGGGTTTGCGGGGGCTCAGGTGGGTCCCCACCTGCTCGGTAGGCAGACAGGTGGCTCTGGCCTTCAGAGATCTGACTCATCCTTGCTGTTGAACAGGAAAGGGCCTGCTTTACCCAGACCCTGGGGACCAGGGGGTACAGGGGTCAGGCAGACCCTGGGTCTACTGCTCACAGAGGTCCCTGGGGTCTCTGTCTGACGTAGCACAGTCAAGACCACAGGGAAGGAGACTCTGCACTCAGCTTACAGATGGGGAAAGTGAGGCCCAGAAGGAAGGGTAGTGTAGACAGAGGCTTCCTGGTACCATTTTAGCCTCAGGGGAGCAACTGTGGGCTTCCCTTGGGGCACTGATGAAGGAGGGGGTTGGTTTAGGTGTTTTCTGTTGACTGGGGTATGCGTAGGACAGACTGGGAGCTGGAGTCCCAAGGGAGGCTGAGCTGGGACTGGAAGAGCTACCGCTGGTGGGGCTGAAGTCTCCTCACGTACCCTACTCCCCAGTCCATCCCCATCCCCCAGCTGCATAACCTCAGGTCTGAGGGGGAAAGAGCCAGAGGTGGAGAAAGTAAGACTGGGGACCTGCCCTGCCCGCATGAAGGTGGGAAGGTCCTCTGCCTGAGGACTTAAGAGGAAATGAGTATTTCGGAGGAGGGCGGGGAGTGCTCAAAACAAAGCCCGGTGGGAGTCTGAAGCCACCCGTCCCATCCTGTTTCTGTGCGCCTCTGGGACCTGGCGGGCAGAGATCGGGCGTGGTGGCGGAGCGTGCTCTCCTCCTGGACCGTCACTCTCCCGAGGGCCCGGGTGGGGCCGCTCCCGGCCCTAGCAGCTGCCTCGGATTG
>NW_020175660.1:1250232-1345075 GCF_003031525.2 Neophocaena asiaeorientalis asiaeorientalis | reverse complement strand
CCTCAGGCCCTGCTGTTCTCCCACTTCCCTCAAGGCATCATTCCCGGGCTGGTCCGGGTGGGCGTCCTTCCGGGTCCCTGCAGCTCCAGAGAGGGCCCTTCCTAGCCAGAACCGCCCGCCGACTTTCCGGCTGCGCAGTCCCCAGGCTTCTGCCCCCGGCCCCACCCCCGCGTCCACCCGGGGGTCCCACTATGTGCCCCAGGTCGCGCGCTGTCCTCACCCGCTTCCTGGGCCGCCCCCTCCACTTGCTGCGTCAGGTCCTGCAAGCCTTTGCTGGCCATGGCTGCTGGGGTCTGCGAGGTACTTCAGGATAACCGTAGCGACGTTGGATCCTGCTCAAAGCGGCGGCGACCCGAGCGCCAGCTCCGGTTTTTAAGGCGCCCCAGGGCCGACCCGCCCTGCAAGGAGGGGGGTTGGAGGGGGCGCGGGGCGGTTCCCAGCACTCGAGCTCAGGGGAGTGACCGGGCCCTGCTCCAGTCCCCGCCGGCCCGAAAGCGCAACCTGGCCTCCGGCGGGCCGTAGTAGGAAGGCCGAGGGTCTGGAGCGGGTCTCGGGGCTGCAGAGGGACTGGATCAGGGGTCCAGAGAGCGGCTGGGGGCAGAGGGGGGCGCACCAATCTCCCTCTACCGCGTGAGCGGGACTTTTCCTCTTTGACCCTGAAGATTCCCCAACCTGTGAGCGCGGGGTCAGCACCAGGTCAGGATCTCCAGGCTGGAGTGGTCATTAATAATAGCAGCTGCCTTTTATTAAGCATTTACCTTGTGCCTGGCGCTGCCCTAACGCTTACAGCCTCTAGTGTAACCTTCACAACTCTTGGAATGGGTGTTATTAGCAGTTTACAGGAAGCAATTGAGGACAGAGGGCGAGTTAGGTCTCACCCAAATTCACATGTCAAGTCCGAGTCGGTGGACTGTAAAGCCTAGCGCCCTGACCCACGCCGAGCTGGCGGTCCCCACACACTCAGCCTAGACACTGCAGACTGGCCCTCTGCCCAGCCGCTGCTGGGACAGGGGTAGGGAGGGAGCGCAGTGGGGAGATGGTCGAGTAAATCCCTTCCGAGAGGGTGAGTCACTTGCGTGCGTGCGACCCTGGCTGGGGACCAAGCAGCCTGAGGTGGAGGGGGAGTAACGGAGAAGGCGGCCCGTGTGTGTCCAGCCAAGGCAAGGAAATCGTTGTCGGTCACCAAAGCCCAACGACTTGGGCAGGAAGCACCCCAGGCCAAACAGCGAGGAAGAGAGCGGCCAAGCCGCAGGCCTCTCAGGTCACCACTCCTGGGACCGGCGCGCGGGGCGTGGTGACGAGCGGGGGCGCTGGGAGGGGAGTTAGTGACCTGAGCGTCAGTAGGGCAGCCAGGGATCCCAGAAAAAGCAAAAGACCCTCGAGGCACTGTAAGGTCGGACCTTAACAAACGGCACCGCGAAACAGAGGAAAGCTTCAAGTGAGCTTTATTAGGGAGCGCTCCCGGGCGAGGGTCACTGGCCCGAGAGAAAGGGGCCAGAGAAGTCGCGTCCATTACTGGATGAGGGGGATTTTTATTGGGGTAAAAGCAGAAGGCGGCTTGCAAGGGGAGGGGGTGGTTTGCTATACAAGGTAATTCCTTATGTGGTGAGGATACAGCAGGGCCAGGTGTTGGTTGGTCTGTTGTGGGGCGTAAGCCCATTTTCCCTTCCCGTCAGCCCCATTGTTTTCTGGGCAGGAAGTTAGAGTCTCAACATCCTGGCGCTCAAGGGTGCAGTTCGGACCCCCACCCGCCCAGCGCTCTTCCGCTCCAGAGCCCGCCTTCGGAGTCTGGAGACCACCCACTCTGCGTCTGGGTGCGGCGGCTCGACCCTCTCTAAGGCTGCTCTCTGATTCATCCTCTTGGGGCCTGTTTCTGCACGTCCGTCGGGGTCTCCCCTATTGTGGCGCTCTGGGAAGCTCCCACCTACCCAGGTCCACTCGGCTGGCCCAAGCTCTGCCTGTAATGCGTGGGGAGGGGTGGATAAGCCTTGGAGGGTCAGCCCCTGGTGTGGGGTATATGGAAACACACACACACGAAATTGATTAAGGGAGAAGGATTCCCGGGCAAGAGGAAGGGGCAGGCGCTGAGATCAGGTGGGGGAATGGGACACCAAACGCAGACTAACAAAGCAGCTGCCCCGCCCTGCCCCGCCCCGCCCCTCCCGGCCTTGAGCCTGGTCCAGCCTCGAGCACTAAGGCGCTGCAGAGCCGCCTGATGGTACCTCCTGGACTCCGGCGAGCCCCGCCCAGACCCTGCCCCAGGCCTGCCTGCCCTCCTGAGGCCTGCCAGCCCTCCTGAAAAACCACCAGTAGCACCAGTCCCTTTAGCCAGGAAGGCCTTTTACACGGCTCCAAGTTAGCTCACCACTGAGCTGCTGTTGCTTTTTGGCACCAGGCCCAGTGGGCAAGGAGCGAGACTGGGAGGCAGCAGCCTCTCTGGGAGGGGCTTTTGGGCCCAAGCAGGCGACAAAACGGACAGTTGAGTGGCTGTAAAGCCTCAGGCACCGGAGTCAGACCTCTTGGGTTCACATACCCCCAGGGCAAGTTCCTTCATCTCTCTGCGCCTCAGGGTCTCAAGGAGCCTCATCAAGCCTGACAGTGGGGGGCACAATACCAGAATCTCCCCAGTGTTACGGTGAGGATTAAATGGGCTGATGGATGCCTGACACTCCGCTGAGGGTCCTTCAAGGTGGGGGGAGGGAAGGCCCCCTTAATCTTGCTAATTCTTACTCATCCTTCCAGTTTCATAGAAAATATCACAACCACGGGCTTCCCTGGTGGTCCAGTGGTTAAGAATCCGCCTGCCAATGCAGGGGACACAGGTTCGAGCCCTGGTCCAGGAAGATCCCCCATGCGGAGCAACTAAGCCCGTGCGCCACAACTACTGAAGCCTGCGCGCCCTAGAGCCCGTGCTCTGCAACAAGAGAAGCCACCACAATGAGAGGCCTGCACAACGCAACGAAGAGTAGCCCCCAGTCGCCACAACTAAAGAAAGCCAGCACACAGGAGCAAAGACCCAACGCAGCCAAAAATAAATAAATTAATTAAAAATATATATATCACAACCTCTGGGAAGCCTTCCTTAACTATCACAGATTAGATGAAGTATGCCAGATTGGGCCTCCCAGCATTCTGTACTTCCCTAACATGACACTTACCAGACTTTAGTGATTGCTTTTCAAATTCTCTCTCTTCCCTCTGTAGGAGAGCAAAATTTGACACTCCAAAATGTCATTTTGGCAAGCCAGTTATTTCAAGGTGAAAACAATCAAGGCCCAAAAGACTCAGGGGAAAACTTTGATCTTTCCCCTTAGCTGAATTTAGAGAGAGGGCCTTACAGGAATAGAGCTATCGCCATAAATAACTAGAGTATGAACTAGGTGTGTAGACAGGGAGGAACTGAGAAAAGTCTATTTGTTAAAATTCCTCTCTGTGTCCCATTGTCTGTGCATGGCCCAGCAAACATTTATTTACCGAACATTTGCTTTTCCATCTCCATGTCAATTGCCTTCCTCCCCAAATCTCTAGCCCCAAGATCCTCTTTTGTCTTTAGCTGAAGATGGTATTTAAGGTGAAGGCTTCAGCCATTTTGACAAGTTACTCAGTTTTCCTGGGTCTGTCCCATGTATACACACTATTAAATTTTGATTTTCTCCTGTCAATCTGTCTCATGTCAGTATGATTCTTTGAACCAGCCAGAAGAACCTAGAAAGGTAAAGGAAAATTTCTTCCTCCCTGACACCTCCAAGATTCCGAGCAATTGGAGAGGAGAGAGCATACCTAGTTTGGTTCCTCAGAGTCAAGCACCTTGCCTGATACATGGTAGATGATTGAAAAATCTGTTACAGCAACGTTGGAAGAGGTCATCAAGAGGGTATAACTGTTGGTTGCCTTGCGAGCTGGACCTGGGCAATCAGAGGCTCCTCACCCCCTCCCCTGTTCTTGGAATGTATGTCCTGCCTGCAATTCCCATACCAGCGGCCATTTCAAGGACACAGCCTTGACAGAGTAAGGTGTTGTTGAAACCCTCTGGATTGAATATATGACTGACCCGAGTTAAGTCCTCTGTTAACTTTTAAGATTTTGGTGGGCTGGGGCAGAGATCTATTCATCTTGTGGCCGCCCAAGACAAGCCTCATATGTAAGTTCTCTTATTAAAACTGCCACCTGGGCTTCCCTCGTGGCGCAGTGGTTGAGAATCCGCCTGCCAATGCAGGGGACACGGGTTCGTGCCCCGGTCCAGGAAGATCCCACATGCTGCGGAGCGGCTGGGCCCGTGAGCCATGGCCGCTGAGCCTGCGCGTCCGGAGCCTGTGCTCCGCAACGGGAGAGGCCACAACAGTGAGAGGCCCGCGAACCGCAAAAAAAAAAAAACAAAAAACCTGCCACCTACTGGGACTTCCTTGGTGGTCTAGTGGGTAAGACTCCACGCTCCCAATGCAGGGGGCCCGGGTTCTATCCCTGGTCCGGGAACTAGATCCCACATGCACGCCGCAACTAAGAGTCCGTATGCCACAATGAAGATCCCAAGTGCTACAACTAAGACCCGGCGCAACCAAAATAAATAAATAAATATTTAAAAACAAAACAAAACTGCTACCTACCGAAAAAAAAAAAAGGGACAGGGTGCCTGACGCTTCTCGGATAAGGAGAGGATGGGGGGAGAGCAGTAACTCTCTAGGGAAGTCAGGTGCAGCCCCACAGATCCCACAGCACATAATAGGGGGCTTAAAGGCAAAGAGCACTGCAGTGCCCATGGGATGGGGAAGAGGCTACCTGGACCGGGCAGACCTTGTTGTTTGATCACAGGAACTGGCCCTGAATATGGGGGTGAGAGCAGGGGGCAAGCAGCAGGGACCCTCCCAGGTTCCTTCAGCAGAGGAGAGGGCACTGGGACCCCAGGGGCCGAGTCTAGGTGTCCTCCTCCCCCAGTTACCTGAGAGGGCCGAGATCCTCACCGCTTTCTCTCCGGCAAGCCCAGGCCCCAGATGCCCTCCTCCTGGGGCACGCACAGGCCTGCTGATAAGCAGTGTCTGAGCCCGGAGCAGGAACACCTGGGACTGCCCGCACCTCTTCCAGACCCTTCATTCCTCCCACAGTAGGGTTTGGGGGCTGCAAGAGCAGCAGCTCACTGCTCCTTTCTGCCTCCTCAGCCGTGGATACCCATGACAGGCAGGCTGGGATACAACGAAGCTCAGCTGTGTTTGACTGGTTCCCAGCCCCCCAGGGCTGCCCTTGACCTCTGCTCCCCACCACAGAGGCAGGGTGGGAGGGTGGTGTGGACTCAAGTTTTGGTGCCCACACCCAGGGCTGGAGGGCTGGGGCAAGCCACTTAGATGCTCTGAACCCAAACTGGCTGTCACAGGAAAGGGAGCCTTGCTCTCCTTGCTCAGGCACCTCTGAACGAGACTCCAGGGCATGACGCCAATAGCCCTTCGTGTAGGACAACGACCACCCTGGTCCCCGGGTTGTTTTGAAACCTTGGGGGTGGCGGCATCTGCCATAACGCCACTGGAGCCCCCGCAGTCCGGGTGGACGTAGCAGAGCATGGGAATCAGCTGCCTGGCTCTGGAGCGAGGCTGCCTGGCTCTGGAGCGAGGCCACCTGGACTTCTGCCCGGGTCCCAGCTTCCTAGCTTTGTGCCCTTGGGCAAGTTATTTAACTCTCTGTTTCTCAGTTCATTTTCAACGAAACTGGGACGTGCCATTTGTTTTGAGGATTAAAGGAGGTAAAGCACTCAGTACAGTGTCCCACACCTGGAAGGAGCTCAACAAATGTTCGTTTTTACTCTTTTTCTCTCAAGGTGGAGGCTGGCTCTTCTGCCTCTACGCTGTTGTGTTTTCTAATGATACTTGACAGAACTCTTCGGTGAAAGGGAAAGCCCAGGTCCAACTTGGTGGGGAGCTCAAGGCTGGGTGGGACCAGGCGGGAGGAACCCTGGGGTCACGTCCTTCTTCACAGAGGAGGATGCAAAGAGTCCCTACTATGGGTCTAGACTTCCCATCTTTGAAAGTCACCATCTGCTCCAGGGAGGGGCGTTAGGTATCCCTGTTCCCAGAAGGAACTGTTCCACCAAGGACACACGTGGAGGGAAGGCCCAGGAGGCCCATCCTCACCCTCTGTCGTCAGTGGCGTCCATCCTCAGAGGGTGAGCCAAAGCTCAAAACCTGGGGCATCCCGGCGTCACGCTCCAGCGGACAGTGTGTCCTTGAAGGTGTCTGCCCGAGCCAAAAGCAGGGCTGCCACCTCCATGTGAAAAGCCAGTGGGGGTGGCCTGGTTTCAATCCCTGGTCGGGGAACTGAGATCCTGCAAGCCACGCAGCATGGCCGAAAAACAAAAAACAAAAAACGGCAATGGCGGGGTGGCGGTGCAGGGGGGCTCCCTGAAGGCAGTGCCCGCTATCAGCAGGTTCCAGAAACGCCCAGGTGTTCCCGTAGCATACCTGGCCCAGCTCCTGTTCCCAGGAGGGCCCAGAGGGCATCTTCATGAATGAGGCAGCACAGACAGGAGGCCTGAGCAGGTATGCAGTAGGGATTTGAGTTTTATTTGGAATCATTAAAAAAAAAAAATTCATAGCAGCATCGGTGGGGTCAGAAGGACCAGAGGGGTTGAGGGAACAAGGGAGGCAGGTGATGGTGGTGGCGGCAGCGTGGGAGGACTAGCCTGTGGGCAGCCAGGGGAGGACGTGGGGACCATGGCCTCCGAGCTCACCTGCAGCCCTCTAATCTCCTCCACTCTTGGTCTGGGAGAGAGAGAGACTTTCACACACAGCTCTGGGGCCCCAGCCCTCAGTGGCCACCCTGGGTGGGGTGGGGACAGGTGTCATCTGTGCCCTTCTGCCCTGAGGGGGCCATCCATGAGGAGACCTCACACTCAGGCTCAGGGGCCTGCAGGTCAAGAGGCTCCCTTGAGGGCTCTGGGGCCCCAGGAGGGAAGCAGCTTGCCCAGGGACCCCCCCGTAACACCAGGAGCCCAGGTCCTACCGCCTCAGCCACTTCCTCTTCCACTTTGGCCGCCTCGTCCTCCTGCAAGGGGGCAGGTTGCTGCAGGTCCTCCTGTGGGAAAGCAAAGGGGACGTGGGACCAGGTGGAGGGCACAGAGTCCCCAGCTCCTTGCATCCAGGGCCTTGTCACCCTGGCCTCAGAGATGAGCAGAGGCCCTCATCATCTTGCTCTGTGTGGAGGGCTGGAGGTGAGGGAGGTATGAGGGCCAGACTGACCTTGGAGGTGACAGAGCCTCACGTAAGGATTCACAGCGGTACTCTGCCTGATGATGCCAAGGCCTTCCGGGGGTACCAAGTACCCTTGAGCCCAGCTTCACCCCCAAAAGCAGATGCTGAGTCACTGACAGTCCCTGGTTGGGCCTCCTCCATGAGGAAGCCCAGTGAGGTGGGGTGGGCAGTGGCCCCTGAAGCACTAGGCCTGACCCCACCCTCAGTGTTCCTGAATCACGTGATCACATACCCTTGTCCTCCTGTGACCCCAAAGAGCCCTAGGAGGAGGTGCATGCTATCACCATTCACATGGGGACCCTATGCCTAGAGAGGCCAGGTATCCAGCTTAAGGCCTCAGAGGTCAAAGCAGTGAGGCTTGTAGGGATCAGGTCTGGTTTGCTCCAGGCCCAACCCTATCCCAGTAGCATGAGTGCCACCGCTTTCCTTCTCCCTGCCTCCTGGATGGGCACTGGGCTCAGGCAGGTCTGGCTGGAACCAGCAGCGGTTATATGGTCCTCTCCCACTTCCTGTCTCCTTCTATCCACCTACACCCGGCCAGGCGCTTGCCTGAGATGGCGGCCTGTCTGGGGGTGGTCGTGTGAATGCTGGTAGGCTGGGCCAGACTGGGTGATCAGCTTGGACACTAGTCTCAGCTCCTACCTCTGGAGGGTCCTGCCACCTCTCCGTTACCATGGGGCCATCCTGCCCCTTGGTGGACTGGGGCAGCCAGAGTTGGGGCAGGCTCTCCAGGCAAAGGACAGGTGGCCGCCTACCTAGTCCTGCTGCCCCAAGGTGGGTGCATGAGGCCAGTGGCATGAACGGTCAGACAGACTGGCAGTGCTGCATCCTTCTACGGTTCACTGGAGGGCGAGTCACGGCTGGTTTTTGGGTGTCACCAGGAAATGTCTTCCTTGGGGTAGCTCCAAGGGCTCACCAGCCCTCCTCCAAAGTCAGAGAGGAGTGCCCAGGCTTCTGCTCAGAGGTGCAGCGGCAGCCTGGCCCCATCCCAAGGCCTCTTTTGCTAGGGGATGAGGGAGGGAGGGGCCTGGGATCTCCTGGGGTACATTTGGGTAGTGCCCAGGGGCACTGATGATGATGATGTAGTCACCTCCCTTTGTCGGGTGCTCACCACGAGCAAGGCGAAGCTGCATCATGGGGGCCATTTCCCTGCATCATCTCAGCCCAGTGAAATGGATACTCTCAGCCCCACCCTCCCCCCACCCCAGGCATTTTACAGCTGAAAACATGGAGGCCCCGAGAGGTTGAGTAGCTTCCCAAGGTCACAGAGCTAGGACGAGGCAGAGCTGGGAACTAGAAGGAAGGGCACCTGCCTGTTCCTAGGATCCGGAGACCTTGTGCTGGCCCTGGAAACAGATGCCTTGGTGCTGCCCCCAGAGCCAGGGGCAGGGTGACCCCCTACCCTTCCACCCACCCACTCCCTGGAGCAGGGATTCAAAGTGCTGGGTGCCTGGGACTCTACAGGCCCCTCGGGGCCTGTGCCAGGTAGGAGAGCTTTCTAAAGCACAGCCTCGTACAGAGCTGAGACGGCACATCTCTGGAATAGGAAAACCTCCTGCCCACAGTGCTCCCACCATGATCTCCCGATCTCCTGCTCAGAGTCTCCCTTTCAGAGCACAGTCTCGGGACCCAGGCTGCCCAGAGAATTGCAGGCTCACTCAGACTAGCCGTGGGACCTTGATTACCATATCTCTCTGGGCCTCATTTCCACACCCTGTCTCATGGGATTTTGGGCCAAAGAAATGAGTTAGTCGGTGTAAAATGCTTCAAGCAGAGTCTTTCTGTGGTGGGTTCTGGGACAGTTCGCCCAGCCAGCCTCCACCCCCTGGGAGTGCTCCCCTGCTCCTGTGCTCTCTGTTGCCCGGCGCGCGTGCGTGCGCGCGCACACACACACGGGCACACTCACACCAGGCACAAGCACGCACACACGCACGCTCGCAAAGGTGGAGGCAGAGGGTGTGGTCAGAACCCTCACTCTTTTTCCGTCACCAGGGGGCGCTGTTTCCCTGCTGCTCCTTGGAGGAGGAGGCCCTGCCCCGCCCGGAGGGAGGCTGGACACTGGGTTGGCGGTGACCTGGCAGCTCTGAGCTGGTGTCCACTGCCCGTGGGAGGCCGCCCGTCACCACTCGGGGCCCTGAGGACCCCTCTTTCGCTATGGAATGGGGTGTCTCCTAAATGCTGAGCGCCGTCAGGAGAATGTGGTTTTGAGCCTCATTCCAACTGGGCCCCACACAGCTCTGCTCACAGGGGTGGTTGTGAGGATTCCAGGACTTAATGGATGTGACAACACCAAACGCAGACCAGGGCCCCTGAGTCTCCATTCCCCTGTATGTCAGTGGGGTGATAGTGCCTCCTCCCCAGCTGGCCTCCCTGGGGCCCAGGGGAAAGGATGGGACAGGGCTGAGGGCCAGGGCTGGGGACCAGGTCTCACCTTGTGCACCACTCTGGAGGTGATCGCGATGTTCTCTGCTTCCTCTACGGTCTTGGTGGCCACGGTGTTGACACTGGAGACCACGGCCTCGCTCACGGCGTTGGCGTGCTCCTTGGTCTTCTCAGCCACTGTGGGAGGAATCTGGCTGGCTTTAGCCCTGACCCCACCCCACCCAGGCCCGGCCTTCCCGTCAGGCCAGAGCAGCCCCTTTCCCAGGGCGCTCAAAACTCTGGCTCTACTGGAGACCTTAGGCTGTCCCCTTTCTGACTCCAGGGGAGCTCTGACGACGATGGGGGCAGTCCACCCTGGGTCTAGCCCCAGATTCTGGAGAAATCTGGGTCCGTGTACAGCAGGGGGGAAAGGAGGTGCCTGGGCTTGGGCCTTTAGCACCAGGGTGCAAAAGTCCCTGCAAGTCCTAGCCTCCATGTCCCCGGGTACTGGGGCTCCTCACCTGAGGTCACACTCTGCACAACACCTTCCTTGGTCTTGGTTCCTGTGGAGGAAGTGGAGGCGTCAGCCCAGTCCCACTCCTGGTGTTGGGAGTGGGGGAGTGGGCCAGGCAAACACACCACAGAACAGCTGGACAAGCTGCAGGGTCAGTGGGAGGTAAGGATGGTGTCTGGGGGCCGGCCATCCTTTCAAAGGCCACTTCCTGCTGTGTCTGGAGGAAGGGGACGGATGGGAAGTGGACAGGACAGGATGGGGGGACGAGAGAGACCAGGCCTGAGGTAGGGTCTGGACCTCATGTGGGTATGGCCCGGGCCTCGGAAGCAGCGCAGGACAGGGTCAACGAGAGCTGAGTCATCGGCTCAGCCTCCTCTTCGGAAGGAGCTGACGGGGGTGGGGTGCACGGGAGGCTGGACAGGACACTGAGGGCTGGTCTCATCTCCCCTGAAGCGCCCCTTCCCTCTGGGCGGGGTGGGGACCCGTGGCCTGGCTGCTGAGCCCCTGCTTGCCCAGTCCGCGGGGCTCCAGGCTCAGTGTGGCTTCTTACCCGAGTTAGGGGGCCTGTGGGTGATGCTGGGCAGGGGCGCTGGTGTGCGCTGGTGTGTGCGCACAAACAGGTGTGTCTGAGGGCTAAGTGCCTCCCTTGCTGTTCTGTCCCAGAGGCCCCTGGGGCCCTGAGGAGGCCAAACAGACAATGGGGTGTGCGGGAGAGTGGCGGTCCTCCAGGGCTGGGAGACCCTGACTCAACTGCCACGTCCTCATCCCTCTCAAAATGCCTCCCAGGGGCTGGGGGATAAAGTCAGGCCCAGATGACTGAGCGGCCACCAAGCTGCCCTGCCCTGCCAGGCCCTGCCACGCCCAAACTCACCCACATACATGACACCCTCCTTGGTCTTCTCAGCAGCCTCTGTCACCCCCTGCTTGGTCTTCTCCACGGCGCCCACCACACCCTCCTTGGCGATGGAGAAGCCCTTCTTGAAGACGTCCATGGCTGTGGGCAGGGACGGGGGCCTGACTCCCCGGGCGAACTGTGACTGGAGCTGGCTCGAGTGCTGCCGCAGCTGCTGTCCCTACTGCTGCCTCTTATTGCCGCCAATGAAATAATGATGATGCAGTGGCGGCTGATGGGAGCCCAGCCAGCCCAGCGGTGGGGGCAGGGAAGGAGGGAGGGAGGAAGCAGGCTCGCCGCCCCCTTCTCCCAGGGTTCCCGAGCCCCTGCTGGCTCAACCCTCCCTTCCTGTCCCCTGCCCTCCCTGGAGGGGCCATAGAGGGCCGGACACATCCTTATCCATCACTGCCCTTCATTCATTTGCCGCCCTGCGCACCCACAGGGGCAGCCTTGACTGGGTGCTCCCAGGCCTGGGGCTGTTGTATCTGTGTACATCTGGGGCAGAGAGGGGTCACAGAGGGGGGCAGGCACAGAGAGGGGAGGTGCCTCTGTTACCAGTGTCCCAGGTAGGGCAGGGGTCAGGACCAAGCAGGTCTGTCAGGCAAGAGTGGCCAACCTCCCAGACTGGCCTGGGCTACCCAACTTCTCACCAGCACCACGGATGCCCCCATCCTGGGGCTCGGGCAAGGCCAGGTGGAGGAGCTGAGCCACAAAGAGCTGACCCAGGCCCTGGCCCCAGCTACAGACTGTGCGACCCTAGGACAGCTCCTTTGTCCTTCTGAGCCTCCACCCGTCTGCTGGCTCCCACTGCCCAGTGGTGAGAGATGCTGAGTAGGCACGAGTGCCCCCCACTTCCTGGCCACCAGCATGGATGGACAGCAGGCTCCCTGAGACTGATCCGACCGCTTCCTGCTGCCCCACCTCTGTGCTGGTGCGGTTCTCCTGATTCCCTTGGGGACATGCTTGGTGGGGCCACCTCCCCCCGTGTCTCCCACACCCCCAGTGTCCCGGACCCGAGTTCTCCCAGGGCACACGGGAACTGGCCTGCGTTGTTGGCTGCCCCTGTGGGGACCAGGCCGAGGGTGAGGGGGGCCGGACGAGACTCACCGGGTGGGCCGGCCCAGGCCACTTCCTCTCTTTGTTGTCCCCGTGCTTTTTTTTCCTTCTGAGACTTAACTTGAAGACAACGTCACCAACGCTGGTAGTTTCTGGAGTCACCCACAGAGGCTGAGTCCGCCCCAAGCCAAGATGATCCTGACCCTGCTGCTCAGCATCGGGGGGCCCCTGGGCTGGGGGCTGCTGGGGACCTGGGCCCAGGTCCCCAGTACCAGGTTCTCCGATCCACACAGCCCCAGGCCACCTGGGGTCTGGAGGGCAGAGGCTGAGGACAGGGACCCCGTCAGACGGTAAGGAGGGCCTGGACCTGGGGGAGGAAGTGGTACCGGATCTGAGTCCCAGCTCAGCCAAAGCAGGGACTCTCTGGACTTCAGTTACCCATACGTGAAATGGGCTCATATTATCTACCTGCTGGACCAGCTGTGAGGCTGAATGAGGTGCTAGGTGGCAGGCTCCCCTTTAGGAGGCCACCCCCAGCCGGCCTGGACTGGTACCCCAGGGCCCAGCCTAAGGACCACAGGAAGTTCCCCACCTACCCATGGCAGGGAATGGGCCTAGAGGTTGGACAGGGCGGGAGCACTCTACGCCATTGACCACCGGGGTGCTGAGGGGCTGGGGTTCTGGAAGTTTCTAGCTGACCTGGGAGTGGCTCCTCTTCTTCGAAATAAGTCAGTTCTGAAAGCTGAGCCCAGTTGAGGCTGGCCCGGCCTAAGCCATAGAAGACAGATGCTCCTGGGGACTGGATTTGGATGTGAGCGCCCAGGGGGACTGGCATGGGCCCTCATCCTGGCCCTAACAGTTGAGCAGTGAGCAGACAGCGTGCCCTGCTCTATTTCAAGAACGAAAAGGAGGCTGTGGCATCCAGCGAGCTCTGCTTCAGCAGCCCTCTGGAAATGGGCGGAATGGTGTTATGACTAGACCAGGACACCCTTTTCCAGCCTTTTTGTGTGTCCAGGGCCAGGGGTCCTCCTGCTGATAAGGTGCTGGGAATGTGGGTCCCTCCTCAGGGTACCCCTCAGTCAGAGCAGCAGGTGCCATTTATCGGACCCATCTCTGGGCTAGGCATCTTGCCAAGTGTTATCTCAATCCTCTTTACAGCCCCGGTTATCAGAGAGGCTAAGCAGCTGGCTAAGGTCACACAGCTGAGGAGAGCTAGAACCAGGATCTGAGTCTGACTCTAGAGATCATACTCTGGTCCCAGTCCCAGGGGTGCCTATTCCCCCCCTCCCCCTCCCCACCCAAACCAGACTTGGTTGAGGGCATCTATAAGGATTTGGAGGGTGAGAGGGGCCGATTTACGAGTCTCCCGACTGGCTGGCCGAGATTCACCGTCACGTGGGCCTGGCCCAAACCTTCCTGGGACAGTTCTCGTACAGCTCTGACACTTCAAGGTGAATGTGTTTGTTAGACACTTGCCCGAAAGCAGATCTGACCAGGGAGAGGCAGGAGGGTGAGAGCGGGTGTGCACTGCGGCTAGGTGATGGAGGGGTGGGCCATGTGGGAGGAGAGGGGAGAAGTTGGGCCTGGAGAGACCCCCCCTTTCCTGCGCCATTCCCAGTTCTGCTCAGAGCTGGGAGGTGCACATGGCTCTTGGTGGGGGAACCCAGTCACCCAGCTCTGACTTCAGGACGAAGGATCCAGCCTTCCCTCCCCAAAGCCCCCAACTCCAAGCCCCTGTCTCTGAGTGGCTGGCCTCCCTCTGATGAAAGGGAGTATGAGGGGCCCAAGCGGCTGGGCAGGAGGTAGGAGATGCTTCTCTTTCTCCCCCACTCCCACCCCGGGGCTGTGGGGAGAGACTGCGTTCCATTAGCCCCAGGGAGGGTGGGTCTCCGGACTGCTCAAGGCCTGAGGGGGTCACTCAGCCATGGCCTGGTGGTCTCAGTGTGTGCAGGTGTGTGTGCAAGGGTACCCTGGCCCGGGAACGCCCAGGCAGGAGTCCCAATCCCTGGTCCCAGTTACCTCCAGGGGGTCCCATCGGGCCTGCTGGTCTCCTGCCTACAACCCAAAAGCTGCAGGCCCCACAGGTCAAGCCCAGGTTGTCGAGGCCTCTGGAGGGTCTGGTGAGAAAGGAAGGAAGCGCCGCGCGGCTTCCTCAGGCTGATTGCTTCCCGTGTTCCTGTGAGGGGAGAGGCGGAAACGCAGCCCCAGCCCTGCTCCTGCTATGGGGAAGGGGAGGCAAACAGGCTCTCCACAGCCAAGCAGGGGCACCACACCACCCATGCCACCCGCCACGAGCCTGGTGGGCCCGCCCCCTGGCTGCCAGAGCCAGGGCCCTGCCCTGCATTTGCCCCTCATACCTGTATCCAGGGCCTGGGGACCAGGGTAGGCCCTGGACACAGACCCAGATAAGATGCCTTGTGGACTTCCCTGGTGGCACAGTGGCTAAGACTCTGCACTCCCAACGTAGGGCGCCTGGGTTCGATCCCTGGTCAGGGAACTAGATCCCACATGCATGCCGCAGCTAAGAGTTCATGTACCACAACTAAGGAGCCTGCGAGCCCCACCAAAGACCCGGCGCAACCAAATAAAGAAAAATAAATTTAAAAGGAAAAAAAAAGACCCTTTGAAAGGAGAAGCTTGAACAAAACAATGTGGTGCTGGATGCCAGGTCTCAGGATGGATGAGGGACATGGTTGGTGCTTCCTAGGTCATCCAGGAGCCCGTGGGGCTGGGCCCAGTGAGCCAGCAACGTGGGTGTTTGGACTCTGTGGGGAAGAGGCTCTTTCTTTGATCCCAGGCTTTCGTGGAGGTGGGCAGAGCAGGAGGTTAGGATGCGGGTTCCTCAGACACATGAGCGCTTCCCAGGCAGGACTGAGCCTGCTGAGGGGACTGAGCTAAGACCCAGGCAAGGTGCTCCGTCTCCACATTGCTGTGACACTACTGCAAGGTCGCCCCTGTTCTCTCCACTTTACATGTTGTGAGGCTCAGAGGGGTGGGGTCGCCACCAGGGGCCACACAGCTCCTAAGTGATGGGTCAGGCCCACATCGGCTGGGCTGCAAATCCCAGGTGTCCTCAGTTCTGTCTCCCCTAAGAGGGGTGGGAGTGTAGGAGCCCCTCCTCCCAGCAGCCCAGCTGGCCCCGGTCACCAGCATCAGTGTCTCCACAAGGAGCGTCTGCAACTTTTGCAGCTGGGAGCTTGTGGCCCAGAGGAGTCACGCATATCTCTGGAGGTCACACAGGAGCAGAGTGGAGCCCAGACCGCTGGTCTCCGGGCCAAGCTGTACCTCCTGCACCTGTATCTGTTCTCCAAGGCACAGGGCCCTGAGCACTAACAGGGAAGAGCCCCACTGGCGTGAGCTATGCTCAGGGATGGACACCAAGTGGGCCTTGGGCTCCTCTGTGGCTCAGAGACCAAGCCCGGCAAACTTCTCCCATGGAGTCATCACAATCACAGCCGCATCCAGGACCTCAGAGAGCCAGCATGCTAAGAACACAACTTCCTTCCACAGAAAGACTTAAAGGGCAGTCGGAGGTACGTTTTACTGGCTGGTTAAGAGGCACTTAAGTGTCCCAATGGGCCATAGCAGCAGCACATTTATAATTCAGGAGGCTCAGGCTAACAGTCCTTTCCCTGCCGGAGGCTTTCTCTGCCTTCCTTATAGCCTCTCCCCACGGAGGGGCTGGGAGTGGGAGTCTTCTCCACACTTTCAGGACTGGAGGAAGGGCCTTGCTCAAGGTCACCCTGAGTCCAGGGACAGGGAAGGGAGGAGAGCCCAGGTCTCCCAGTTCCTATTAGAAGCTCCAAGGGGGGCAGCAGACTCTTTCCTGCCTGGGGCAGGAGGGCATCAGAGGCCATAGCAGAGGCCCAGGACAGGCCCAAAGCAGGCTGGAGACCCTCACACTCATTTCTAGGCTGGCACCTGCCTCTCAGGAGACCACTGGGAGATGAGAGTGCCAAGAGGGCCAGGGCCCGAGGCCAGGAGGCAGTGGGAACAATGGGGCGCTTCAGCGAGCCGGGCCAGGGGCTCAGTGTACCAGCGAGAAACTGCCAAGAGCCGGAGGAAACCAAAGCAAAGGTCAGGAATGTTCCCAGGGCTTCTGGGCCAGCAGCCTGTACTGTGCCAAGGGAGGGGAGCGTGGGCAGGGAGAATAGCGGCTGCTGGAGCCTGAGGTTTGGGCAGGTCAGGAGAGAAAGTTCCTGGGCAGGAAGGGTGGGCAGCACCGCTTCCAGTTCTAGGAACCCGAGGTGGAAAGTCCCGGTCACTCCCTACAGGCTAGCCCAGACCCGGTGCTCCCAGGGTACAGGCCTCCTGGAGCCTCTGCAGCCGTTCAGAGGGCACGCAACGAGCAGAACTTAGTTTACAGTGGGTGTTTCTCAGCCTTGCACTATTGACATTGCCAAATACACCTGGGGCGAATCCCCTCTCCTCCCAACACACGCCCCGTTGAGAACAACTGGTTTACAGAAATAACTTCTCTCTAGGTCTGAGCATGTTCCAGGAATTTCCATGGGGCCCAGGGCAAGGTGCGGGCTGCAGTCGCTGATCCTTGAAACAGTCTGTGCAGGTGGCCACCCTGCCCCCCGGCCCTAACCTCTGGGCCCAGCACTTTCACAGTCCCCTATTTCTGTGTTGAGTGCACATCCTTTGCTTCCATTCTGATTTTCACATGTCCCTTTTACCATTTACTAGTCCCTCAGGGATGTACGGGTCTCTTCCGGGTCTCTGTTCCCACTGACTGGCTTGACAAATCTTGTGCCAACGTCCCACTGTTTTCTGGATTGATTTTATTTTTTTGGCCACACCCGCACAGCTTGTGGGATCTTAGTTCCCAGACCAGGGATTGAACCCGCACCCTCGGCATCGAAAGCGCAGAGTCTTCACCGCTGGACCACCGAGGAATTCACGTCCCACTGTTTTCATTCCTTGGCATTAGAGTCAGTCAGTCATAACAGTTAGATAAGGAACTCCTCATTCGTTGTCTTCCAAAATGTTCTTACCTGTTCATCTGCATTTTCTCTTCCAGATAGAAATTATTTTAAGTTTCGTTTTTATTAGTTATACACACACATAAGCAGGGCTTGGAAAACTCTGGCATGGTGGGTCAAATCTGGCTCCCCACCTGTTTTGTAAATAAAGTTTTATTAGAACGCAGCCATGCCCATTATTTACATCCTGTCAGTATCGGCTTTCCTGCTACAATGGCCAAATTGAGTAGATGTAACAGTCTGTATGTCCTGGAAAGCCTATGCATCCTTTTTCCTCCCTACACACTTTTGGTTTTCCCTGAAATAAACAATTGTCTTTGTTTTAGTTTTTTTCCTTTTGCTTAGTTTTCTTTTTTTTTTTTCCTTTTGCTTAGTGTCTTTGTCACAGTTCAATTCCAAACTCTCAGCCAGTTGTCCACATCTGCTCTCCACCTTTATTCCTGTCAGGTGTTTGACCACCTGTGTCTTCTTGGAGATGCCTCTCTCAGAGCCTCCAGCCGTGCTCTAGGCTGGACCATTGCTCACTCACCCCCTACCTGTCATTGTCCTGGGGTCTCCCTTTACCTTGTTTCTGTGCTGGAACTCTTGTTTCCTGATGCCATGATTTCCTGTTTCTTGGTGTTCTCTCTTGTTTTGGTGGAACATTTCTGGCACAGTGGTCCTCAATCCTGGGCTATGCCTTAGAATGACCCAGAGAGCGTTAAAATGCAGAAGACCAGGCCTTAATCCCAGAGAATCTCCTTTAACTGGCCTGGGGTGGGGCCTGTAGGCTCATATTTTTAAAGTGCCACAGGACGCTTCTGATGTGAAGGTTTGATGGCAAGATTGCAAACCACTGCCCTAGTAGCTCCCTGATGAGGGTCCTGGGGAGGGAAATGCTTTGAAATCAGTCTGGCTTGTTGAAAATGTCTTAATTTTGTGCTCCTTAAATTGATAATTAGGCTGGGCATAGGATTCTAAATTGGAAATAATTTTCCTTCAGTATTTTGAAGGTGATTCTCCACTATGTTTTAGTGTCTGGTACTGCTGTTGAGAGGTTCAGGGCTATTCTATTTACTGGTGTGTGTGTGTGTGTGTGTGTGTGTGTGTGGTGGGGAGGGGCTCGATTTTTTTCTCTGGAAAGTGTAGAATCATTCTCATTCCCAGAGTTCCAAAATTTCACAACAATGTGCTTTGCTGTGCGTTTATTTTTATTGTATTGTGGGTAACTAGTGGGCCCTTTGAATCTGAAATTCCATGTCCTTCTCTTCTGGACTATTCATTTGGTTGTTTTCATCAGTGATTCCCTCCCTCTGTTCTCTCTTTCTGGAACTCCTATTGTTTGGTTGTTGGATTCCCAACACTGGTCCTCTATTTTTCTGATCTTTTCTGTCCTATTTTCCATCTCTGTTTGCTCTTCTTTTAGGGAAATTTCTTTAACTTTACCCTTTAACTTTTCTATTAAATTTCTTTTGCATTTCTACCATTATAGTTTTAATTTCCAAGGGTTCTTTTTTGTTCTCTCAGTGTTCTGCCCCCATTTTTAAAGTGGCTTCCTTTTCTTGTTTCTGGAATGCAGTAAGTTCTCTTATCAGTCTGGAAATATTAATGCAAATCTGGGGGGAAGTTCTTTTCTCCCTGCACAGTCTTGGTTTTCTTCAAGTTGATTTTCTTACATTTGCTCATTTTGACCTCCCACTTTTGTAAGAGATTTTCCTCAGGGGCCATTCTTGGATGTCTGGCCGCTTAAGAGTAGAGAGGCTGGGAAGCTGATTGGAAGCTGGGTGGATGGGTGATCTGTTTTGTTATAGGATGCTCTGCTGGGCTAGTTCATTGTGGGGGACCCCTGGTGTCAGTGTCTTTAAGTCTTTCCCCTCAAGTGGGGTCAATTTTCTGAGAAGCTTTTTCAGTCTGCTGCCAAGAGGGTAAAGGCCAGCTGCCAGGCTTCTGGGAGCCAAGTGGGAAGGCAGGCTGCGTGGTCTCAGCACTCAAAATAGATAGAGTCACTCAATCCCCCTCAACTCACCCCACTGCCGTCCCCAGCAGTATCCCTGTGTGATGGTACCTGGTGGGCCCAGGGCAGAGATCAGCTCCAGAGAATTAAATCGCAGCCTGAGAGCCACTCAATCACCAAGGGCCCTGAACATCGCCTCCCAACATCTCATAAATGTGGTCCTTTCTCCTGAAATCCACCACCATGGTCCAGTCAGTCCACGCTGCCGTTATCTCCCACCTAGACCCCTGACACCACCACCTACACCTTGTCCCCTCCCATCCTTTCTGTACCCAGGAACCAGGGTGGCTCTTTCATGTCACCTCCCTGCTTAAGCTCCTCCACGGCTCCACATGCCTCCAGGATGGAGCCCTGTCCTCAGGGGGCACTCAAGCCCTCCATGGTCTGGCTTCTCCTTACCCCCATCGCCTCTCCTTGGCAGCCCTTTCCGCGCTCCCAGCCTCCGCAACTCAGTGGGGCCACATACCTCTGTCACAGCTCCCGGTGCTTCACCTCATTCCCTCCACGTAAGATGCAGCCTAATCATCCCCTCCTCCCCAAAGTCTCCCCAGGTCCTAGCACCTATCACACCATCTGAGATCACCCACTCTCCCTTGGGACCCTGAAGAGAAGGTCTGAGCCTCCACACTGGCACCGAGCTGGAGCCCAGCACCTGCTCTCACCAGGTGCTACATCGAACTGAGCCACGGAGGTCATTACCACTTGCAACGCTGGAGAGCTCTGCTCTGAGAGCTGACTGCGTGGGGAAGGGCCCTCTGACTTCTTGCTGAGTGCATCAGCTCTGCCACCAGATCTGTGAGCTGGGGCTCTGCCAGCAGTGAGCAGCCCTCCACCCTGGATGCGCGGCAGCATACGCTGGTGGAGGGCACAGGAGGCAGGGTGACCTCCCGGGTGTTCAGGATGCCGAGTGTGACCCCCACACCACTCGTTACAACCTCAGTGTGGGTGGCCTTTTCCACAGAAGGAACTGCTCGGCCTGGCTGCCTTCCCCTACAACTGTTTGAAAGTCCATTTCCACAATGGCCATGATGGGGCACGACCAGAGCAGGCGCCCTCCCTGCAGCCGGGTCTCCGGTGAGGAAGGATGTGGGTGGTAATGGGAATGGGGCAGGCTGCCAGGGCCACCAGAGCGGGCAGGACAGCAGTGTTCACTGGGCACTTGGGAAGAGCCAGGCATTTGATACTCCTTTGCCCACTTGGAGGAGAGTATTATGATCTCCATCGTGTAGATGGGAAATGAAAACTCCCTAAGTGCCTCACTCGAGGTCACACAACCAGAAAATGTGAAGGATTCGAACCCAGGACTCTCCAGCCCCAGCAGCGCCATGCTGCCTCCCTGGCACCAGGAGAAACAGAGATCCCTTCCTGACTCTGGTGGTAACTCTGTGATTGTGGGGGGGGGGCGCTCCTGAGCCTCTCTGTGCTGACCCGGGAGTGAGGGGCGCTTCCTGGAAGACCATGGAGCAGGTGCCCTTGCAGGCGGGGTCTGTGGAGCTTTTGCTCTGGGGCAGAGGAATGAATAATGCAGAGCACTCCCTTCTCAGGCTAATGGATTCCAGAATCCCCCAGACTGGGTAGGGCAGAGAGGCAGGGGCAGTGGAGGGGGTGGGGCGCTCGGCACTGGCTCCCTGCTGACCTCTAGAAGTGGGGGGCCTGGGTGTGGTTCAGCAGCCCTCTCTTCTGGCTTTTTTCCAGTAACTGGTGTCCCTACCAGAAGTCCAGGCTGGTCACCTTCGTAGCTGCTTGCAAAACAGAGAAATTCCTCGTCCACTCACAGCAGCCATGTCCACATGGGGCTCCGGACTGCCAGAAAGTGAAAGTCATGTGAGTCGGGGTGCAGCAGGGTGGGCTGTTCGTCCAGGCCCTGTGCCGGCTCACCCTAGAGTCGCTGAGCCAGCCGTCTTCCCGCAGGTACCGCGTGGCCCACAAGCCGGTGTACCAGGTCAAGCAGAAGGTGCTGGCCTCCGTGGCGTGGAGGTGCTGCCCGGGCTTTGTGGGACCTGACTGCCAGCACCACGGTAGGGTTCCCTGTAATCCCCCTTGACCTCTGACCCCAGACGTCATGCAGCCCCTCTGACCTCTGGTGTCAACATCTGATGCTTCTCTGCAGATCCCAGGGCGATTCCTGAGCCTGAAGATCCAGGTGATAGCCTCCAGGAGCCTTGGGATGGGCCAGTTGACTTTGAACCTGGTATGCTGCTTTCCTGGAAGGAACAGGACGGACAGGCGGGAAGAAAGAACCCATGTGCCCAGGGCTCTTCTCCTCTGATAGGGTAGTGCCATTTCAGGGAAGCTATGTCCCCAGAATCAGCAGGGGTCCCTCTGTGGCCCTGTGTCACCCTGCCCCCACACCAAGGCAGCCAGGTTCCAGGGCCCTCAGTGACTTGCCTGCTGGCCAAGCACACGCACCCTTTCCCTTGACCCCATTTTCTGGGAAGGACAGCTTCATCCGGCGCCCTCCTTGCCCCCTGAACTGCATAGGCTCCCATGTCCTGGGAGAAGCCTCCCCACAGTCCCCCTCACCAGGGCCAGGAAGTCATGCTGTCCCTGGTGATGATCAGCCCAGCAGAACCACCTAGTGACATCACTGGTGAGGCTTTCAAGGCCGGGCCATAGTTGGGATGGGGAATAAGTTCCATCATGAGGTGAACTCCTAACCATTGACAAGGGCTGACTAGAACGATGTCGAGAAGCCGTGCCCCTGTGACTGAGGAGGAAAGTGTGCCACGGTGGAGAAGTCATGTCTGCTGTGGGTTTAGGGGTTTAGGGGGCAGGGTGAGAGCTCACTTGCCATGCATTCGCCCTTCTGGAGTTCAAGGCTTCTAAGCTCCTGCTCAGAGGACATCAGGACACAGCTCCCTGTTTTAATGCCCAAATTTCCTCTCTGCACCTCATGTTCTGCCCAGGCCTGGGAAGTTAGACACTTATGTCTCATGTGTATTCAGGCCACCGGGATGCAGACATCAGCGACATGGTGGAGCAGCAGGAACGCCGGCTGGGAGATCTCCAGAATGACATTCACCAGGTGGCAGACAGCCTCCCAGGCCTATGGAAGGCCCTGGCAAGCAACCTCACAGTGGCAATAACTGAGGCAAATCAGACAGAGCTTGGTGAGTAGCAGGTTCCATGGGCTGAGGAAGAGCCCAGTCACATCCTAGGGGATGAGTGGGAGGGCAAGCAGGAAGGCCCATACCTCAGAGCCACCCCCACCCCGCCTCCTCAGTCGCCCCCTGGGGAGGCTGTCTGCTCCCGAAGGGCTTGTGTAAACACGTGCATCTGTTGTAGAGTTTCCCGGCAGACCCTTGGAGCAAGTGCTACTGCCCCACATCAACACCTTCCTGCAAGGACATCTCAGCCCCATGTGGAGAAGCTTCAACCAAAGCCTGCACAGCCTCTCCCAGGCCATAAGAAACTTATCTCTTGATGTGGAGGCCAACCGACAGGCCCTCAAGAGGGTCCAGGAGAGCTCTGTGGCCAGAGCTGACTTCCAGGATCTTGGTGCCAAATTTGAGACCAAGGTCCAGGAGAACGCCCAGAGGGTGGGCCAGCTACGGCAGGATGTGGAGGGCCATCTGCATGCCCAGCACCTGTCCCTGCACCAGTCCCTCTTGGAGGTCCAGGCCGATGTGAACACCAAGCTGAAGAAGCTCCTTAAGGCCCAGGAGTCCCCGGGGGTCAATGGCAGCCTGGTCCTGGTGGCAGCAGGGGCAGCAGCGAGGCCGGAACCAGAGAGTCTGCAGGCCAGGCTGGGTCAGCTGCAGAGGAACCTCTCTGCACTGCATGTGACCACTGCCCACAGGGAAGAGGAGTTACAGAGCACCCTCGCAGACATGAAGGCCACCCTCGCCCAGCACGTGGATGAGATCAAGGAGCTGTATTTGGAATCCGATGACACCTACGAACAGATCAGCAAGGTAGAGCGGCAGGTACAGGAGCTTCAGGTGAACCACACAGCTCTGCGCGAGCTGCGGGTGATCCTGATGGAGAAGTCACTGATCATGGAGGAGAACAAGGAGGACATGGAGCGGCAGCTCCTGGAGCTCAACCTCACCCTCCAGCACCTGCAGGGCGGCCACGCGGACCTCATCAAGTACGTCAAGGACTGCAACTGCCAGAAACTCTACTTTGACCTGGATGTCATCCGGGAGGGCCAGCGGGACACCACGCGTGCCCTGGAAGAGACCCAGGTGAGCCTGGACGAGCGGCGCCAGCGGGACGGCTCCTCCCTGCAGGCCCTGAGCGGCACGGTGGCTGCCCTGTCGCTGGCGGTGGATGCGCACCAGGCGGCGGCCGAGCGGGCGCGGGCCGACGCGGCACGGCTCCGGAGTCAGCTGCGCACGCTGGGCAGCGAGGTGAGCGCGCTGCGGGCCGCCGAGGCCGAGATGCGACGCGAGATCCGCCGGCTGCACGGATCCTTCGCGGCCCTGCTGGAGGACGCGCTGCGGCATGAGGCCGTGCTGGCCGCCCTCTTCGGGGAGGAAGTGATGGAAGACATGTCCGAGGAGGCGCCCAGCCCGCTGCCCCTGCGCTACGAGCAGATCCGCACCGCCCTGCTGGACGCGGCCAGCGGGCTGCAGGAGCAGGCCCTCGGCTGGGACGCGCTGGCGGCCCGGGTGACAGCCCTGGAACGGGCCTCGGGGACCAGTCGGCAGGCCGAGAGCCTGGAGCCCAATCGGGACGCGTTGCCAGCGGCGGCCGGCGGGCCGGATCTGGCTGGGCTAGCGCAGGAGCTCCAGCGCCTGAGCTCCCACATGGAAAGCGTGGGCCAGTGCTGCGAGGCTTCCTGGGCCTCCTCCTTCAACAGCTCCCTCGAGGGCCTTCGCGGGGAGCTCTCCACCACTGAGCATGGCTTGCAGCGGCACCAGCGCCTCTTCCACAGCCTCTTTGGGAACTTTCAAGAACTCTTGGTAGCCAACGTCAGCCTGGACCTGGGGAAGCTGCAGGCCATACTGAGCAGGAAAGGGAAGAAGCAGCAGAAAGGTCTGGAAGCTCCCAGGAGGAGGGAACAGAAGCAAGTGGAGTCTTTGGAGGATGCACATGTCAAAGGGCCGGTGCTCTGGGACACAGGTGAGTTGTCCAGCCTGGGAAGGAGGCTGGGGGAGTCTAAGACTGTGCTCTCTGCCGACAGCGCTTCTGCCTCAGAGGGGGCCGGGGTGAAAGAGAGCGGGATGGCCATCAGTCACCACTACTCGGGACTGGCTTTGCCCTTAACCCACCTTCTATTTAGGACTAGGGAGGGGCCCCTTAAGCCACCTGGAGTATTAGGAGGTAGAAGTCACATGACTGAACTGTCAGTGAGCAGGCAGAGCCCCAGCACGGAGATGCTTGAGGCTCATATATACACCAGTGGTTGCCTGCCACTCTTAACTGTGGAGCAGGGAGGGGGGATGCCTCTCTCTCCTCCATAACAACACCCTCAAATCTCTCCAGCTCAGCTCTTCGCCCGACCCCGCTTCACCCCCCATGTTTCTTTAAGCTTTCCCCTGTATACAAGTGAGTGTGTGGATAGGGGCTGGTGCCCTCTGCCATGGGCAGCACCCCACAAGAGGTGAATACAGGGGAAAGCCATGGGCCCCAAAAGGAGCTCGTTCTGCTAACACAGTGGACCCATGCTGCTGCTCTGAGCCAGGTCCCCCACTATGCCTTTCTTGGGCTTTGCCATGTTGAATTATCACAACAGCTCAATGACGCATTATCACTGCTGCCATCTTACCTGAAACAGGGTTAGTCAGGCAACTGTCCCGCTCACACATCTAGTAAGCGGCACAGAGGAACCCAGTCTGGCTGTCTCTAGGGAGCTGGCTCTTCGCCTGTGAAAGGCCCTTGACTGGCCTCTGCAGGGCCCTGGGAAGCTGCCCCTGAGGCTGAAGGGATGAGCAGCTAGCCTTCCCAGCCCCTCCCTGAGTATATGGCCCTGAAAAGTAGACCCCTACACTCTGTGCCTCAAGTGACTCTACCCTGCCAGAGAGGCTGGCCTTGGAGCTACGGCCGCCTTCTCACCCAGACCTGGGGCTAAAGTACAAGGCCGCCATCTGGGCCGTCCGTATCCTCGTGTAGCCTGGCACGCGGGCAGTCCGAGGCCTTGCTGAGGATCCCACTGCAAGCCTGCCCTGCTCCCACTCACTCCTCACTATGGCCCTGCAGGCCAGTGTCTCCCTGGGAGTAGTGGACATAGCACAGGCTCTAGCACCACTTACGTGTCTCAATTTCTTCCTCTGTAAAATGGAGAACCACTGCCTTCATCAAAGGGTTGTCAGGAAGACTAGCAGATACATTTACCAAAAACCTAGCACAAGGCTTAACATTTAGTAGAAACCAGTCAATGTTTTCCCATTTCTCCAGCATTTTCAGGGCTGAGGCTGTATCTACCTACACTCTTACATCTTTTTCTCCCTTGTGAGTGGTGCAAGGCCTCAACTGCCTGATAGTGTAGGCATCTGGATTTACCACTGCAATATTTTGTTACTTAAAAAAGTTTTTTTCCTTAAAAGTAAAAATCCCCCCTTATTTGTCTTATGGGAAGGCCAAAGGGCTTGACTCCGCGCCCTGCAGGGAAGACCACTCTCAGTCCACCTGCTGGCAAATCAGTGAAGCACAACCCTTCCACCAAGGAGCACGTCGGGCCCCTGGCTGGCCGTGGCGCTCCACAGAGGGCACGCTAGGCCGGCCTTGCTTCGGCGGGGTGGTCGCGCCACCTCCTGGGTGCTGGGGTAACTGCAGAGCCAGTCTTTCTCACACAGATGGGAATCCCAGCTATTTGGAACTAATTCTCAGAAAATCTTCCAGAACTAGAGAAAAGCAAAATTTTGTCATTCACGAGGATGCTGTTGGACCGGGAGCCAAAGAGCGGGGGCTCTAGCTCTGGGACCGAGGTCACTCACTGCTATGCAAATTGCTCCTCTTTTAGGCCTTGGTTTCATCCCGAGAAGTGGGGAGCTTGGTCTCAACAGAGAGGGGTGTGTGTGGGGGGGGCACAGAGAGCCCACAGCTTGAGGGAGCAACAAGGGAGCACGTGAGGAACATGACTTCATCAGTGCCGAGGCCAGGTTCGTGGCCGGAGCCCAGCAGGACTCAGCCTTCCCATCCCATCTCCTGGCCAGGCAGCCCGGCTGGCTCCTTCCTCTACACTGAGCGTCTTCTCTCGCTCCAGGCCTGTGCGTGGGCCTGGCGGGCCGCTCGCCTGTGTTCTCTGTTTCATCCTCCTTAGATTGGCTAAAGTGCTTCAAGTGGGAAGAGTACCAGAGGTCAGGAGATCCACAGCTCCCAGCTTGGTCATGTGTGTCATCTGGGGCAAGCTTTCCCTTTCTGGGCCTGTTTCCCCCTCTGCAATCCCAGGGCTCTGAGCAACATTTTGAAAACATTAAAATGACCAGCTTGAAAAGACTTTTCTTCCCTGGTCCCACCTGGGTTTTCCTTCTCTCTCTAGGGTCCTGTGCTAAACATCCAGTAGGAGCTACCCTTCATTCCTTAATTATCTCACCAGGGTTAGCATTACTACTTTGCAGATAGGTAATATTTTCTCTCTTTCCCCTGGTATCTCAAGATCCCTAGCAGGTGGCAGGAATCTGGGAGTCAGAGACCTGGGTTCCAGTCCCAGCCTGCCACTGATAAGCCATCTAGACTTGGATGCAAGTTAACCATGCAAGACTCAAAGTCTCCTCAATCAGGGTACTTATCTCTCAAGGATGTTGGAAAGAAGGATCAAACAAGAAAGTGCTTTGTTAAAATGTACACCAGTAGAGACAACAGACTTGTATTTTCCTTTCTCTCAACTAGTGAAATACTGAGAATTGGCCAGTTAGCTCCCAAGATACATTGCTATTAGGAATATCTGAGTTATCTAGAAATGGGACCTATTTCTAATGTTAAGAAGGCGAGGAAGGCAGGTATAATTTTCCACCTGAGGGAGTGAGGGGCTGAGCCATTAACACTTTCCTCCTGCATTCCAGGCTCCCCTGTGGCCTTCTACGCCAGCTTGTCAGAAGGGACAGATGCTCTGCAGACAGTGAAGTTCAACACTACGTACATCAACATCGGCAGCAGCTACTTCCCTGAACATGGCTATTTTCGAGCCTCTGAGCGTGGGGTCTATCTATTTGCAGTGAGCATTGAATTCGGCCCAGGGCCAGGCACCGGGCAGCTGGTGTTTGGAGGTCACCGTCGGACCCCTGTCTATACCACCAAGGAGCAGAGGGGTGGGAGCCCAGCAACGACCTTTGCCATGGCTGAGCTGCAAAAGGGTGAGAGAGTATGGTTTGAGCTAACCCAGGGATCAATAATGAAGAGAAGCCCTCCAGGCACTGCATTCGGGGGCTTCCTGATATTCAAGACCTGAGTACAAGGCACAGCTCTGACCAGACATTGTGGACTTATCCAGCTCACCTTGGCCTGCGGCTCAGGCCAGGGTTGGTCTGGAGACCATGCAGTTGGTCTAGCTCTTCCCTGGAAACCTTCTGCAAAGACAACGTGGTATCTGTGACCTCTCTCTAGACGCACTGGGTCTGGCTGTTTCTTAACGATGAGAAGGACTGGAATGCTTTTCTCCGGGCAAGACTTGGTCCGGGGACATGTGAACCTTGGGTTGGCGTGCCTTCCGAGGCGGCATGGCTTGGATTCCAGCTCTTGGCCGTACCCTGTGTTCTATAGCTTCTTTGGTGTTTTGCTCCTCCTGTGGTTGGAAACTTCCATATAACACTTTAAACCTTTCTCCTGCTTCCTCTTCTCCTTCATCTTATGCTAGAAAATCATTCTTTCCTAGAAATATGTTTAAATGGAAGTGACATTTTGGCCAATACTGGAAGCCAGTCTCCACGCACTGCAGGGCAGTAGGAGAAAAGCAACCTGTTTTGGTATCTGTCAGTCAACAATGGAGACAAAGACCTGGTTGAGCTAACCAAGCGAAACAAACTTAGTATCTTTCCTTAGTTTCAGTCCTTCCTTGAATTTATCTGTAACTTTAATTTGACTTCTTTTTCTCCTTGCCTCATGCTGGGTAAAGGCCAAGACATGCCAAACACGAACTAAAATGTGTATAGCCTTCACCTTTTTTGCTTCCTCCAATAGCTTATGACCACCCTAGTTCTTATTAGCATTTCTAACCAGGAAGGGAGCTGAGGGAAGAGAAGGAAGACTAAAAATCTCCCTCAACAATTATCAACTTTGGAATAAAGTGAAGTCCTTCAGATCTCTGCCTGGTTTGCAGAGCAAACCAGGATGGCGAGCAAAAGGACTTGGTAAAGTAGGTAGAAATTTGGGACAAAATCAAACTATTTGGTATGTGATTTTCATTACTCCAGGCCGTATGTGACTTCACAACTCCAGTTAATCCTACATAAAACACTAGAGGCTTCCACAGTATCCACAAGAATACTGGATTAGACAGTACCAATACATGGTTTTCAAAAACTTACAGGTCCTGACGCAAACAGGCTTGAGAAAGCAGTCATCTACTTGTCAGGAAACATTTTTATTTTGGTAGTAGGTATTCAGTATTTGTTGAATATACCTCTCTCCATACGAAAATCAGATTGGTCTGGGTGACGAAAAAGGACAGAGTTGGTTGTCAGGGTTCCCAGCCCTTCTCATTGTTTCCCTGGGCTCATGGAGTCAAAGGATTGTCCCTTAGAATTTATTTACCACTAAGCTCGGTGTGCTCGAGGTGCTAAAATATTCGTGTTAAAAGGAACAACATGCCAGGCCACTCTGCCACTGATGGCTGACCTTGGGGTAAATCACGACCTCTCTTGAACGTCTCCATCTGTACTATGAGGTGGTTAGTCTAACAGCTCTAAGTATCCTGGTATTTTATTTTCTTGACCACAGGTTTGGCTCCTGCCTACCTGCCCTTCCCTCTGGCCAGGGCCTCCTGCCCGGTACAGCTCAGCTACAAGACCAATCCTGACCCAAGGCGTGATGTATCTGGGCCACTCCTGACCAAAGGTTGGAAAGCCAGTACCAGGTCACCCTTGCTGCTAGAAAGACAACGCTGTGTCTTCTTTCTGCTCAGTCCTGCGATTACTGGTCAGGCTGTGCTGATGACTAAATGGAAACATGCGGGTAAATATAGTCTTAGCATTTAAGACTTTCATTTGGAATTTACTGCATATAATAAGCAGAGTGAACTCATCTCCTCTCTAAGGGGCACATGTCTTGCCACCCTCATATGGCTAGTGCTATTCAACAGGGAGGTTATAAATCAAAGTGCTAACTGGTAAACTGGCCAGCAGCATGGATAAGTCACTCCAGAATTTTCCGGGGTGAGAACTAGAGAGACAACGGTTCTTTTAAATAGGGTGCTTTCATTGCAAATTTTACAAAACCTTAATATCAAGTTTAAGTGTAAATTTTGTTTAAACACTTCAGTAACTAGGACCCCAGATTAACAAGAATTCTGACGTTCATTTGATAGATTTCTTATCTCCATTAATATCTCTGGGTGGAGAATCTGTTTGAGTGCGCCGTTACCCAGGCGTCTAGAACAAGACAATGGCTAAGCACAGAGTGGTATCAGACTTTCCCAAACCCAATGGAAAAAAAATACACACAAAAATACTCCAAAATATCATTGAAAAACAACAAAGAGTACCATAAGCAGGTCAGGAAATTTTAGTAATTCCTGGAAAATAGGAAGTAGAAGGGAACAAGCAGAAAATGAAACAGCAATAGGAAATCATAACTCAAAACATTTGAGAGATGGGAGTGATTTCAGGGGAGCTCAAACTCAAACTCAGCCCCTAACACACCCGGAGGGGTCCGTGGAGGAGAGGCAGTCAAGGCAGTGGGCAGTCAGTCCCAGCTGCCCCTTGTCTGAGCTAAGCAGCAGGCAGCAGTGGCCTCTGTTTTGAGCTAGAGCGGTGCCCGTCAATCCCGAGCTCTCAGTTACAGGGCAGCTACTGACACTTGGAGGTAAGAACCTCCCACACCCAGAAGACACATGTAACCTTATCACAATCAAGACTCCCAGGAGTGAATCTAGAGCTGTGCCTCCACAAACTAGTACATGTCAAAATAACTCCTTATTTCAGAAACACCGTGAAGAGGATATATGGTTAAAAAATGCTTCTCAAAACTCCCCTTTCCTCTCATACTCTTAAGCTCCTCTGGTCTCCCATGATGTTTCTCTCGAAAACATCACAACTCCTCTCCCAGCTCTAGCCTAAGCATCACTCCTCTATCCTCCTTCATCAAGGAAGTTCCCCCAAACCTAGCCCAACAATGACAAAACTCTTTTCTGGGGAAGGGGAAAGGTACACAAGCAGAGTGAGGAAAGCCTGAATCCTCTCGAGTAGGTAAGAAGAGAGCAAAGGATTACTTATTTTTGCTCTAACAGCTAGTCCCATCACTCCTTGATAAAAACAGGAAGCGGAGGAACACAGAATTGGGGTGAGCAGGGGTTGACGAATACACAGATGAGCAACTACTCCAAACTGCTAAACATCTGTGGAAAACTAGTCTCATGGACAAGAGGTTCCAAACTGAACAAACTGAAAACTTTGGAATATATAAATCTCTAGAAAAAATACAGGAAACTGGAAATGTAAATTGATTATTTGCCACCCAGATCCTGGTTTGCAAATATCATCCTCCCTAAAAGGAACCAAAGTGCCTTGGAGAAATGGCTGACTCAATGGCAGGGGCAAGGAATGTACCAGATGAGCCTGGAACATCTTCATGTGCCCCAAAGTAAGAAGTGCTCAAAAATGATGGGCACGTGTCAAAAGGACTCAGGCGCCACCTTGATGAACTCCCAGTAGCCAAGTCTAGGTCAATTTGAGCCTCACAACAAAAAATGACCTAACTGACTATAACTTATTGAATAAGAGTCCATACTGATAATAAAAAATAAACGAGAACAGAAGACTTATTCCTTGTAGCAGAATGCCAATTAATAAATGTAAATGTAATAACGGAATCAGAAAATCACCACTTTGTAACCACTGATTCAGGTAGAAGTTATCAACGGATGCTAAAACAGTCTCAAAGTATCTCTGGTAACATACTCATTACAAAGGGAAAACAGTAACTTCACAGTAAGGAAACTAGGTGAGTATCACCTTAAACAAACAATCGACAATGACACCATCAGTAATGAGACACACTGCCGCTGTGGCATCCTGGTGGGATGCCCTGAGGACACAAACATCATGTCCCCAAAATCACTGGCCTTTACTCTAGAAAACGTTGGTACCGAAAGAGACAAAGCTGGAGAACTGTTTCAGATTAAAGGAGAATAAGGAGACAGGACACCTAAATGCAATGCGAGATTCTAGGCAGACTCTGGACCAGGAAAATGTGCTCAAGGACTTTACTGGAACAACTAGCAAAACTTGAATAAGGTCTTCAGACTATGGTATTGCTGATAATTGTTATGGTATATTAACTTTCCTGATTTTGAAAATTGTACATAATTGGTTATATTAACTACCTGAAGTATTCAGGGATAAAGAGGCCTGAGCTCTGTAATTTACTCCAACTAGTTCAGAAAAAAGTATGTGTATGTATGTGTTTGTACACAGACATTCCAAGATAAGCCTTTGTAATTCTTGAATACACACAGAATGACAAAGCAATTGTGACAAAATGTAAGTTTGTGAATCTGGATGAAGGGTAAACGGCATTCTTTATACTATTTTTGCAACTTTTCTGGAAGTTTGAAGTTTTTTCAAAATACAAATAAAGTTAAAATAAAATCTGGTTGTTGAAATAAAAACACTCAGTAGGTGGGCTGAAAAGCACAAGGCAGGATGAAACAAACATATGAAAGACAATGTTAAGAAATATGGAAGCAACATCCACTGGACCTAATATTTGTCTAATAGCAGTTCTAGAAAGAGGAAAGTAAAAAGGGAAGGGAAGAGAATAGAGAAGTGATCGAAAAGTTCCCAGATCTAAGGAAAGATTAAAAGGACCTAATTAGTACTAAGTAACAGAATGAATGTATCTAGACATGGCAAAACTTCAAAACATCAAAAACAAAATTTAAATTCTATGTTTCTTGAATTTAAAAAATAAGTTAAATTAAAAAGGACTGAATTAGTCACATATCAGACTTCTTACTGGCCACAGGGATGCTGGAAGATCACAGAGTAGAATCTTCAGTGAGATTCTCTCTTCAACCTAACTACTAGCCAAGTATGAAGACAGAATCAAATAAAAATTACTTTTAAAGTGCTCAATTGAAATGCTTTTCCCAACAGCATTGGTCTTTTTTTTTTTGCCAGAGCCTTTCCATTCTTTCTTTTAGTGTTTTTCAACACTTATTTGGACTTTAGTCATACAGGAGAGCAATACAGAACAGAGCAGCAGCTGTGCTTCAACCTGATTCTAAAGTTGCTTTCAAAAACGATTCCTCCCCTAAAAAAAAACGCCCAAGTTCTGTCTTTGTCTAGCTTAAAAATACTTTCAATATAAGAATTTCACATTGACTTCTAAACAATGGTAACATTTCAGGTTCCCTGGATAAAACCTAGGCCATGACATTTTTCACAGAACTAGAACAAAAAATTTCACAACTTGTATGGAAACACAAAAGACCCCGAATAGCCAAAGCAATCTTGAGAAAGAAAAACGGAGCTGGAGGAATCAGGCTCCCAGACTTCAGACTATACTACAAAGCTACAGTAATCAAGACAGTATGGTACTAGCACAAAAATAGAAATATAGATCAAGGGAACAGGATAGAAAGCCCAGAGATAAACCCACGCACATATGTCACCTTATCTTTGATAAAGGAGGCAAGAATATACAATGGAGAAAAGACAGCCTCTTCAATAAGTGGTGCTGAGAAAACTGGACAGCTACATGTTAATGAAATTAGAACACTCCCTAACACCACACACAAAAATAAACTCAAAATGGATTAAAGACCTAAATGTAAGGCCAGACACTATAAAACTCTTAGAGGAAAACATAGGCAGAACACTCTATGACATAAATCACAGCAAGATCCTTTTTGACCCATTTCCTAGAGAAATGGAAATAAAAACAAAAATAAATGGGACCTAATGAAACTTAAAACCTTTTGCAAAGCAAAGGAAACCATAACCAAGACAAAAAGACAACCCTCAGAAAGGGAGAAAATATTTGCAAACGAAGCAACTGACAAAGGATTAATCTCCAAAACACACAAGCAGCTCATGCAGTTCAACATCAAAAACACAAAAAACAACCCAATCCAAAAATGGGCAGAAGACCTAAATAGATATTTCTCCAAAGACGATATACAGACTGCCAAAAAACACATGAAAGAATGCTCAACATCACTAATTAGAGAAATGCAAATCAAAACTACAGTGAGGTATCACCTCATACCGGTCAGAATGGCCATCATCAAAAAATCTACAAACAATTAATGCTGGAGATGGTGTGGAGAAAAGGGAACCCTCTTGCACTGTTGGTGGGAATGTGAATTGGTACAGCCACTATGGAGAACAGTATGAAGGTTCCTTAAAAAACTAAAAATAGAGCTACCATATGACCCAGCAATCCCACTACTGGGTGTATACTCTGAGAAAACCATAATTCAAAATGAGTCATGTACCACAATGTTCATTGCAGCTCTATTTACAATAGCCAGGACATGGAAGCAACCTAAGTTCCATCAACAGATGAATGGATAAAGAAGATGTGGCACATATATACAATGGAGTGTTACACAGCCATAAAAAAAAGAACGAAATTGACTTATTTGTAGTGAGGTGGATGGACCCAGAGTCTGTCATACAGAGTGAAGTCAGAAAGAGAAAAACAAATACCGTATGCTAACACATATATATGGAATCTAAAAAAAAAAAAGGTTCTGAAAAACCTAGGGGCAGGACAGGAATAAAGATGCAGACATAGAGAATGGACTTTAGGACACGGGGAGAGGGGTAAGCTGGGACGAAGTGAGAGAGTGGCATGGACATATATATACTACCAAATGTAAAATTGCTAGCTAGTGGGAAGCAGATGCATAGCACTGGGAAATCAGCTCGGTGCTCTGTGACCACCTAGAGGGGTGGGATAGGGAGGATGGGAGAGCGACGCAAGAGGGAAGGGATATGGGGATATTTGTATATGTATAGCTGATTCACTTTGTTATACATCAGCAACTAACACAACAATGTAAAGCAATTATACTATAATAAAGATGTTAAAAAAAAAATCTAGGCCATGAGTAGTGAGGTGGGTGCAGGGAGCACTGGGGTATCTGGAATCACTCTGAATTTCATTCTGAGCAAGTAACCGGACAAAGACCAGAAAGATAAAGTTCAGAGGAGTAACAGGTAGGCCACATATACTGCATCTAAAAAAGAGAACAATTCAGCAACAATTCAATAACCTTTCAGCCCTAGTCTCTGCTTCTATCTGAAATATTTTTTCATGTACCTTTGCACTTGAACTAAGTTTCCTTTTACTGATTCCCAGCTTCAGGGTGACTTGCCCATTTGCTCTTACCCTGAGCTCACAGTGTTTAACTCCCCATGACTAGAACAGTGCCACTGCCATTAGGTGGCCTCTGCCTACACTCCTGGCAAGTCACCTGCAGTGGACTGTGTCCACTTAGGCTGTACGGCTCCAGGGCTGAAGCCAGGCTTTCTTAGGAATCTGCATCCAACTGAAGTATGAAGTGCAAGAAATGGTCCATGCATTAGCAACAGGCAGATAAATATTTCTCCAAGAGAATGAAGACTTAATGACTGAATTAGCAGCTGCTTAAAATTACCTACAAGGATTAGACTATTCTGGAAGAACAGTATCTCATTTCTTAATGTCTACTCTATTAAGGCTACTAATAATGTTAAAGAAACCTTGGAAATAGTCACTCTTCCAACTAAACAGGGAGAGTAACATTATGCTGAGGAGGAAGAATTAATATATTTACCCAGTTTTTGAGTCAGCTTTTTATAGATGGAAAAAAAGCGAGGAACTATTTGATAGGCCCAAGAAATCCCTGAGTCTTCTTTATCAAGCTGTACAAGAGTACATGCTATTGTTTCAAGAAACTGTCTTACAGTGACACTAAATGCGGATTCCAGTAAGGAATCTATAATAGGCTATCTCCAAACTTTTTTTTGGCGGGGGTGGGGAGACATCAACTAGTAACAAATCTTTTATAAGGATTTAACATGTTCAAGTGCCTACAAAAAGGCATCACAAGGCACACTGAGTGAATTTACACACAACTGAAAACAGCTCTGACAGGTGGTGAGAACGATATTGCTACAGAAGGAAAGCTACCTTTACTTCCATGAAGTTTAAGCTTTTAAAACAGCATTTGTTGCAGCAGGAACACCATAAGGCCAGATAAATGGATTACACTACTCTAACTAAAAGAAGCTAGTTACAGGCAAGAAATCAGGCACTCTATTAGCAGAAAGAGAAAAAACTTCGAAGAAATTACCTGGCCAGGTAGTGAGATGAGCACTCTCTTACACTGCTCTTAGGAGAGTAAATGAGAAACCCTTCTTGGCAGCAAGATTGCAATATTTAAAGAATCTCAGATTTTTTTTTTCATCTTAAAGAATCTTTAAAAAGTTCATATCCACTGGTTCCATTTTTAGGAGTGTAATCTAAGAAAATAAATATATGAAGATTTATGTACAAGGATGTTCAATATATTGGTTATATTTTCCCGAACAATGAAAATAACCCAAATATTCAACAGGGAATTATAAAAATAAATTGTTCCGTCTACTTAGTGGAATGTTATGTAGTCAATTTTTTAAAAAATGTTTTCAATGGATATATAATGACATGCTCTATCTTAACATTTAAAAAAATATGCAGCAGCAAAAAAGATCAAAAAGAAACATTCAACTGTAAATAGTTGTACTATCTGGCAATAGGATTTTGAATGATTTCATTTGCTTCTTTATTCTTTCCTATGTTTTCCAAAATTTCTGCAATGAGTACATATTTTTAGAATTAGAAAAAATGTTTTGTTCTTTTTTTTTTTTAAAGGAAAATAACCCTTGGCTATAATAGGCTTATATATCTATTATAACTTCTCTATCTACACAAAGGAAAGAGTGTGCGGCCACTTACCCGCCCTGTGTCCACACTGCCCATCTCAGGGACATCTGTATGTACACTAACTTATTTGTTATAAAATTTCACTGGATAGGTGACTTCTGATACACAATACAGTCCAAGCAGAGCATCACAAAACACATCACTAAAGTATACTAAAATAAGGTTATTTACTTAAAAATGATACACTGGATGTAATCTATATATAGAACAAAGCAATTAATGGTAAACTTAATAAGGCACCTTTTAAACCAGATGCTGTACAAAATACATTTAGTGTGTTACATATCAAAGATGAATCTATATTTTTGGTGTTTTACAAATGCATAATAAAACTGCTTGTTTTTAACCTTCTTTCAGTGTATATGTACAACTTTCCTAATTAAGCTATAATGATACTTTCATTTTATACAATATATACTACATTTTAGTTTTTAAATGGGCAAAGACAACAGTCACTAAAAGGGCTTAAATAATTCCATTGAAAGCATAGTACAGAGCACAAGGTAAAATTACAATATATTTAATCCTTGGCAAAAGCAGTATTCACATACCTTCCTTATAGAATGATTACACATAGCTTCATGTGATGCTGCCCTAGATTTAATCTGCTCTTTATGAATGTATCAGCTCTCTGCAGTTTTCACTGTGACTCTCATAATAGCACTGAGGCAAGAAGAGGAACTGCTACACTGCTATTTTAACATCTGACCCAAGCAAATAAATATTACCACTTTTAAACAGTACAAGAGCTGCAACAATCTTTAAAAAAAAAATCAATTCGTATTTCTGCTGTTGAAATTATTTTAGATATTTAGAAACATTTCAAAACGTGTATGAAAAGAAAAATAAATAATTTAACTTATAAAATCTTGCCTGGAATAAATTATTCAATATCAAATTTGATCTTGGGCCAACTTAGAAATGCATGATTCTTTAAACATTGTATTGCATTTTTGTTCTAAACAGAAGCAAAGCATCTGGGGAAAAAAGGTACTGAACAGAGCGAATAAATAAAAAATCTGGCACATTCTAGGAAAACATAATTTTCAAAAACTATAGGTCACTCTCTAAGCTCAACTCCTGAAACTGGAAAGGCAACACAAAATGTTGATTGAAGTATCTTTTGTGAAAACATTTCCAGAGAAACCAGATTTGAATTTTATGCTTCAGAAACTTGTCCAATAAGAAAGCACAGGGAAAGTTTAGACTAGACACACTGAAGCCAATTCCTAGCATGCATGCCCTTAATTCTAAAGATATTGATATTTACCAGTATAAAGAGAACTCATAAGGAGAATTTTCTTTGAGGGAGGATTAACTTCTGTTATATTCAGGTAGTTTTGGTTTTTTGTTTGTTTTGATGTTTTAATTATTTAAAGGGATGACAGACAGAAGCTACACATTTTTAAGATGCTAAGTTGTAAGCAGGACCAAATAATGGCTTCCAGGGTTTTACAAATTATTATTTATGGTACTATGTAATACTTCCTCTTTTACTCTTTAAATATTTAAATATGAACTTAGAAATTTAAGAGTAAGAATAAAAGGAGAGAAAAAATAGATTTCATGCAACTTTTGACTTTAGGATTTCAAAAATGGATTAATTTGCTTTGTAAAGAACATGTAATATTAGAAAATATTTTTATTGAACAAGTTTCTTGGTATCACTTTTAATGGATCAATTTAATTAAAAAATCATTATAATGCTCTTGTACTTAACATATTATCTGCAACTGTCTGCTTCCACATACTATTTTACATTTCTAAGAATAGAGTTTGCCTTTCCTTACATTTATTATTAAGATGACAAATTATTTTCAAAATTTATAGTTTATCAAATAAAAAATAAATCAAGGTTAACCTTACACTAAGTAGAGCTCATAAGTATTCTTAAATCACTTGGAAATTTAGATAAAAATACCTGTACTTCTCAGTGCAGAGATGGGGAAAACATTCTCAAACAGGAAGTTACTGGGTACTATATATATCAATATATAAATTTACTTATCTTGATAAACACTTCAAGCTTTAGTTATGTAAGATGAAAATTATTAAACTTGGTCAAAACTGTTAAAGCAAGTCTCAAATTTGTGATTGATGTATAGACAAATATGTAAGCATTTCATCCTTAAATGTCAGTCACATTTTTGGCAATGGATGGATACATGCTCTGATTCCTCCCCTTTAAAGATTTTTTTAACTATGTTGCGATATAATCACATTTATTTTATGCTATATTCAAGAAAACTGTCTCACTTTATGCACCCATGAGTTGTTTGTTCAGAATAAGATATTAATATTTAAAAGGCATTACAGAAGTATAGTTAAAGTAGATCAGAATTACTCCTTGGGGAAACAAGGCATCCATAAATATGTAGCATTTTATTGAATAACAGCTATATGGTATAGATATAGGTACTGACTAGATATTGAACTTTTTGCCTGATTCTTCACTGTCTTCACAAACTTACGGAACAGAAATCATAAAACCAAAAATCTCAAATGATTTAAATGTCTAAAACAGTTGTTGACGAATGTATATTAACTCTGTGACAGAAATTTCTAATTGGAGGATCCTTTCATAAAGGAGAATTGAGATGATGGCATCTTAATGAAAGTCTATACCTATGGTTAGTTCTTGATATTTAAACAAAGTCCTAGACTTGATATACTACTTTGAATTAATTCTGAAAATTTACATGTAGTTCTTCTACTTTACAACGTTTTTTTCTGAAAATCTTTTAATTATTTTCCCTTAAGGATGGGATATGAGGTACACATGAGCTGGTTTCTATAGTATGAATGTATGTACATATATAAAATATGGTTGTAAAGGAGCAGGTGTTTTGCAAGTAAAGCATATTACACGCAAAATATAAATAACTTCCCTTTTAAAAGTTACTGAGAATAAAGAATACAGAACATGGTTATAGGCACTTAAATTGCTATCAAATGCAGTAATTAGTATTCACTTCAATAAGAAGTGTTTTCTTTAGAAGGTTCATGGCATTGGAAGTTCCAACTTTGGATAGAATGCTTTTCATGACAAAAATAATAATTACAAAAAAAAAAAAAAGAGTTTGTGGTGGGAGGAAAACAGTCCAAATTTATATACACTTTAAACTCCTTTTGGCCTTTATATCAACTTTAATGTTAAAAAATAAAGTTGGTGGAGAAGCTAGCTCACTTGCAAGGTAAATGGCTTTTATGTGATTGGCAAATCTTGGTCAGATAATGTATTTTTAAAGCACAAAACCAACAGCCACCAATACCTTCCTGTGCATTCATAAATTATTTTCTTCTAATTCAAATGGCAGCAGAGGAATTCTGGTATGCATGTATGTACACAGACACACACACACACACACACCATTATCAAGGCATGACAAACTATCATAAACTAAGCAGTATCCCAAACAGATCATGATCCATAGGCTGTTCACAAAGGTAGAATACAAATAGATTAAATTTTCTCAGGTAGAAGGTAAAAGTGTATATTTCTCCATCTCTGCTGAATTCATTTATCTTCTTAAGGCTTTCACAGAAAGCACCATTTTATGAACAGGTAATTCAGTACCCAGAGTTTGACTGGAGACATTAATCAGGATTGAAGTCTTGATGCAGTTCATAAAAACCCAATAAAAAAAAGGCATCAAAAACCACATTTATAATAAAGCTGTCCATATATAAAGAATGAAGTGTTCAGAAGTTCCCAGCTTGTATTCTACAGAGTACTGAAAGGTTTAATATTAGCAGCCTGTGAAGGTGTAGTGAGGAAAGAGTCTGAGAACCAAGTTAACATCCTTATTCTATTCTAATTCCACCCGTTCCTTGGGTGAAAACAGTTCTTGCAGTCTAGAATTTCTCCTCTTGATTATTTGTCTGTCAAATCTTTACATCTTGAGATTCAACCATCTTGGCAAGTGTCTTCTTGATTCTCAGAGCTGTAAGTCTGGAGGCTGGATTGTGAGCCCAGCATTCTGACATTAGCTTCAAAACTGCTCGTAGACACTGAAAAGTAAAGAGAATGTAGTGAGTAGGTAAATATCGTTGGCAACACTCAGCAATCACTTCCTAAGGGGACTGAATTCCACTTACTTCATCACTGTTCCATCGATTAGACACAATTGGCCGCAAACGTTTGACACACACAACCTCACGCATATCTTCATATGATGGATCATTGGGTACCATGTTATAATATGGCAATTGGTACTCTTCTACAATTCCTGTAGTGAGTTAGAAGGTATAGTGGGCACAAAAATGGTGGCTGGACAAAATACATCAATCCATTCAGTACCTTCTACTGAACTATGGAACTGAAACAAATCCCTCCACAAAGAAGAAAAGATTACAGAGTGGATGATTCACTTTTAATAGTAAATGTATGTTCTCTTTTTTTTTAATGTCTAATTATTTTCTCTACCCCCACCACAGTTGTCCATATTGGACATACCAATATCCCTTAAAATAAGCAAGGTGAACCACTCACTTACCCTAAATTTTCAGTCTAATTATTTATGCACACAATTGTTTCTACTAATGAATAAGGTTTTAATTTTTTTAATTTTTTTTTTTTCTGCAGTAGAAAGACAACATATATGCAGAAAAGAGTTAATAAAGCAGACCTGAAACTGCCATTCTTAAAAGGCCTGCTTGCAAGACTGGCACTTGACTGGTGTCTGAGAACTTGCCTGGTAAACAGCTCCCTACACTCACATAAAACTAATGAAAAGGTGAGTCACTGTGCCTAGACTGTTTGTGCCAACAATATGGTTTATGCTGGACACCTGGCTTTCTTTCTAGAAGTTTGGAATTTTGATACATACTAGACAGAGGATGCCCATGTGACCAGCCTCCAAAAAAATCTTTGGGTACTAAATCTCTAATGAACTTCCCTGGATGACAATATTTTACACATTATCACAATTCATTGCTGGAGTAACTTAAGCAAATCCCGAGCGACTCCACTGGGAAAAGACTTTTGGAAGCTTGTACCTGATTTCCTCTAAACTTTCTGCCCCATGCACCTTTTCCCCTTTGCTAATTTTGATGTGTAGTCTTTCAGTGTAACAAATTTTAGCTGTGAAGACAACTATATGCTGAGTCCTGGGAGTCCTAATGAAATCACAGAACTGGGGAGGGGTTGATCTTGGGGATCCCTGACACACACGACATCTAAATTATACAACTGGAGCTGTTATTTTTTGAATGATGAGTATACAAACATAACCAGAAACATGCTACCTAAACTCCTACCTCCTGTGATACAACGACGAGCCATTTCCCAAATAATCAGGCCAAAGCTATAGATGTCAGCCATTATGTAGGGCTGGAAATGGTTTTTATTCAGGCTTTCATCTAGCACTTCTGGAGCCATGTAGCGTTTGGTACCCACCCTAGTATTCAAAGGTACATCAACTTCATTTGTATCACTGAAACAGAAGACAGACAACGTCCAGGTTGAGGGCCAAGAACAAAATCGTTTCTCATCTATTTTTGTCTCATATTGTAAACGTCAGGGTCTCTCTCTGTATATATATAACAAAATAAAATAAAGATCTATCTATCTATCTAATATGTCTACATTCCCTTAACAGAAATCCTTGGGGTCAGATGTATTTTGAAATTCAGCATCTTTCAGATTTAAAAAAGTAATATACCCTTTAAATATATACTATATATTATATAAATCTCCAGCAGGGTCTGCAGCAGTACTCAATCAAAATCATTAGTAAGTACACAGTGAACAACTAAGTATGAATGTTCATACTAAGCTGGATAAATAAAGACAGTAAATACCTCACATCAGTTCAGGTCAAGTTTTGTCACCAAACAAGTTTTGTGCCTCTCTAAGAAAGAGAACAATACTGAATATAAAAAAAGTGGTACATAATTATATCCCAGAACAAGTGAATGTGAAAATTAATTGAGAGGAATCATTTGCTTTTATCATTCTCATGTGATCCTTTGTGATTTAGGATTACATTTTTTTTCTTTATGGATCCAACCAACTTAGTTCTATTGTGAGTAATGTTTACATAATCATCTTGAAATGATGTTTATTGTTTTTTTCAATTTTTGGAGTAAATTTTAGAGTTAGAAGACATGAATGATTTGTTTTTAGGTCTCCAGATCTATTAGGTTCTGAAACTACTCTGAGGCAGAGATTAATATAATGTATTTTATATTTTCTTAAATTAGCATCTGATGAATATCTGAGCCAATAAACACTCCACTGATAAAAACAACAGGATTAGAATACTGTAAAAATGATGGAAGAAGATTAAAAATTTTTAATGTTTGCTTTATTATGGACTAGCACTTCTATTTTATGGCCTGAAATGAGTTTTGAAATGTGAAATGGCTGCTGTATTCCAGAATTATAACATTAAAACAATTTAAATGGTTTTCTAAAAATCTGATATTCTCATTGTTTAAAAATATTGACAATATCAAGTAGTGATGAAAAAATGGCATACTTATATCTTGTTTATGGGAGTGTAAGCTGATGCACGCTTTCTAAAGGGATAACCTACAACATACTATTAATAACGTAATATGTACATAGTCTCTGTTTAGCCCCTTCTCTAGCAATCCATCATGAAGAAGTACTTGTACAAGTATTCAAGGATATTATATATGGATAAAATACAATATTCATTAAAGCATTTATAAAATAATAGAGATAAACTGGAGGTAACTTTAATGCTCATCAGTTGGGTCACAGATGAAATAAATTATAGTACATCTATAAAATGGAAAACTTTCCTTAACACTGTTAAGAAGAATGAAGTAGATCTATATATACTGAAACGGAAGGATGTCTAAGACAATAAAAAGTAGGAAATCAAGAATTATGTAGAATAGGATGTAATTTTTGTTAAAAACAGAAAACACAATGACAACAAAACACAAAGACAGGGCTTCCCTGGTGGCACAGTGGTTGGGAGTCCGCCTGCTGGTGCAGGGGACACGGGTTCGTGCCCCGGTCTGGGAGGATCCCACATGCCGCGGAGCGGCTAGGCCCGCGACCCATGGCCGCTGCGCCTGCGCGTCAGGAGCCTGTGCTCCACAGTGGGAGAGGCCACAGCAGTGAGAGGCCCACATACTGCAAACAAAACAAAACAAAACAAAAAGAACCCCACGAAGACAACCCCCCCCAAACCCAATTTATATAATTATATAAGCACAAATACATGTTTGGAAATCCACTGTCCTGAATACAAATACGAACAGGTAAATATCTTTAGGAGATTACAATAATTTCAAAACAATAGGTAAAGAACCACTCACCTGTTGAATTTAACAGCAAGCCCCAGGTCAGCAATACAGCAACTTCCATTTTTCTTGATGAGGATGTTTTTGCTCTTTAGGTCGCGATGAGCAATTGCAGGCTTTCCTTGAGTGCCATAAATTTCTGTGTGGAGATGGCACAGACCACAGGCAGCTGAATAAGCCAACTTAAGCAGGGCTCTGGTGTCTAGTGTAGCACATTTCAGGAAATCATAGAGAGATCCGTTTTCATGGTAATCGGTAATCAAATAGAGCTGAGTCCAGGAACCTGTACCTTTAATATCTGCTGCTATAAAACCTGTTCAATTAATGAATTTAAAAGGTTAGTTATCAGATGTAGCTAGGAAGAATAATGAATGCTCATTTAGGATACTGAGAATAACTTAGGTATAATCTACAGGTAATAAAAATTTAACTTGTTTGACAAAATTTCTTGAATATATTACCAAAACTTTTAAAAGTCTATAATTTTGTAATTAATTTAAAGTAATCTTAATAATCATAAAAATGATAATATGACTAAGAAAAAGATCACATATATAATAACCTAGGGAAATGCTATTAATCTACATGATTCTGTAAGGATGAAGAACTATAAAGAAGGAATGTGGAAAAGGCTCTTCATTTCAAACTGAAAAGTGGACCCATTAAAATAATAAAGTTAGTGCTTCCCTGGTGGAGCACTGGTTAAGAATCCGCCTGCCAATTCAGGGGGCATGGGTTCGATCCCTGGTCCGGGAAGATCCCATATGCCTCGGAGCATCTAAGCCCGTGCACCATAACTACTGAGCCCGTGCTCTAGAGCCGGCGAGCCACAACTACTGAAGCCCACACACTACAAGTACTGAAGCCCGCGTGCCTAGAGCCCGTGCTCTGTAACAAGAGAAGCCACTGCAATGAGAAGCCCGCACACTGCAATGAAGAGTAGCCCCCGCTCGCTGCAACTAGAGAAAGTCCGCGTGCAGCAACGAAGACCCAACACAGCCAAAAATAAATAAAATAAAAATAAAATTAAAAAAAAATAATAAAGTTAAATATGTTCAACTAAGAGTTCGCTCCTAACTAAGCCAACTCCCACTTGCCCATCAATGCCTTATCACATTTTCCTTCTCAGCCTGGCTCACTGACAAGCAAGTTCACAATACTGGCCTCCTTTCTTTCTCCTTTTTCTTCTCCCTCTCTTCAGAAAAAGGTGAGTGCTGAGTTGAATAATGTTCCCCCCCCCTCATGTCCACCTGGTACCTATAAATGTGACCTTATTTGGAAACAAGGTCTTTGTAGGTGGAAACAAGGTCTTTGTAGGTATAATCAAGTTCAGATGAGGTGATACTAGGTTACAGTGGGCCCTAAATCAATGACTGGTATCCTTATAGGAAGAGGGAAATATGGATACAGACACACAGGAAGAAGGCCATGTGCCAACAAAGACAGAGATAGGAGTGTGGTCTCCCAGGCCAAGGCATGCCGAAGATAGTTGGCAATCACCAGAATCTGGAAGAGGCAAGGAAGGGTCCTCCCCTAAAGCTTTCAGAGAGCATGGCCCTGTCAACACCTTGATTTTAAACTTCTGGCCTCCATAACTCTGAGAGAATTAAGTTTCTGTTGTTTTAAGCCACCTAGTTTGTGGTACTCTGTTACGGACAGTCCTAGGAAATGAATATAATTAGTATAGGAAACTATACTCTTAGCAACATGTTATGCACTCTCTAAATTAAAGGGCAAGGAAATAGTACCTGAATAGAAAGTCAGGGAAGGTAGATGAGTTTATGTACCCTACTGATCAGATCATACCTAGGTTATTTTGCTACTGTGTGAATGGGGGTGAGGAGAGAGATCTATTAAGCATAGAACATAATAAATGAAGCTACATCTTATGAGGGAGGGGGGTGATTTAATCTGCAACAGGCAAAGGTACATATAGTTCAAGTTACCCTAGAAAATTGCTTAAATTACCTTTAAAAGACTTGTTTTTTGTTACTTGTTTATTGACTGAGTCCAATAAACTATATTACTTCCACTTTGAAACTCACTGCTGTTTCTCCTCAGCTGGGTAGTAAATATAGACATACCTTGTTTAACCGAGCTTCACAGATACTGGGTTTTTAACAAATTGAAAGTCTGTGGCAACTCCTGCCACAAGTCTATAGGAGCCGTTTTTCAAACAGCATTTGCTCACTTCACGTGCCACATTTTGGTAATTCTCACAAACCTTCAAACTTTTTCATTATTATTATATTTGTTATGGTGATCTGTGATGTTACTATTGTAATTGTTCGGCATTTTTTAGCAGTAAAGTATTTTTAAATTAAGGTATGTACATTGTTTACTAGACATAATGCTACTGCACACTTAATAGAGTATAGTACAGCATAAACATAACTTTTATATGCACTTGGAAACCAAAATATTTGTGGGACGTGCTTTATTGCAGTGGTCTGGAACCCAACCCCCAAATATCTCTGAGCCATGTCTGGAAAGTGGTTGGTTGCCATTCAGGACTGGGTTGTATTTAAACTGTATATTCCACTAGATTTCCTTTAGCCAAATGCACACAACTGAACTCACATATGTTTTCAAAGCCCATGTGCCAGGCTTCCACCGGCATCCCACTAACCTTGAAGAATATGGAATTGACTAAAATCAAACGCGTACTCACCGAGTATGTTTTCATGGCGCATTAGCACGGTTTGATAGATTTCCGTTTCTCGAAACCAGCTAGCTTCTTCAGTGGTAAAAAACACTTTGACTGCCACTTTCTCACCACGCCATTTACCCATCCACACTTCTCCATATCGGCCTTTACCAACTTGCCGAACCATCTGAATCTGTTTGGCAATAGTTCGCTGAACCTTCATAGTAAAAAGTAAAATGAGAAGAACATATTAAGATTGAAAAAGTGGTTTAATAGGCCATCCCATCAAAAAGGATGGTATGGGGCTTCCCTGGTACCGCAGTGGTTAAGAGTCTGCCTGCTGATGCAGGGGACACGGATTCGTGCCCCTGTCTGGGAAGATCCCACATGCCGTGGGGCAGCTGGGCCCGTGAGCCATGGCCACTGAGCCTGTGCTCCGCAACGGGAGAGGCCACAACAGTGAGAGGCCCGCGTACCGCAAAAAAAAAAAAAAAAGGATGGTATATACAACCAACCAATTCGAAGATTAACATATATACAGTCAGCCTCCATATCTGTTCCGCATCCTTGGATGTGGAAGGCCGACTGTAAGGGACCTGAGCATCTGTACGTTTTTGTATCTACAAGGGGTCCTGGAACCAACCCCTGAGGTCTATCCTGAGGGAGGACTGTACTGTATTCAAAAGGAGATGAAACAATGTACAATATATTCTAAAATCACAAAATAACAGGTTAGTCAATGTGGCAGACTGTTTGCAAAAGTGGACTATATAATTCCCCTCCCAGTACACACACCCTTGGGTAGTCTCCTCCAGACTCTGGGCTTGGCTACATGACTTGCTTTGGGCAAAAGAACAACCGCAACTGTAAAACAAGTGAAAAGTCTTTGTGCACTGGAGCTTGCCCTTTCTTGCCATTCTAGGGCACCCTGTGACCAAAATGAGCAAAACCATACCAACTGTTGGCCATGTACATAAACTATACCATTTGGCTCTAGCTGAGCAAATTCAGAAAAAGAACTGCCCAGAAGACCCACAGAATCATGAAAAATAACAAATGTTTGTTGTTTCAAGCCACTAAGCTTTGGGATGGTTTATCATGTAGCAAAATCTAAATGACAGTTAAAAATACTCAACTCAGTCTGTAAGACCCTACGTGATCTGGTCCCTGCCTAACTCTCCTGCCTGATCATTGACTCTAATCCCCTCTTATTTACCTTGTTTCAATTTTTAGAATTCACTCAAGCTCATTCCTGTCTCAATCTGTTTGCATGTGCAGTTCCCTTTACTTAAGAGTGTTGTTTCTCTCTTAAACACCTTCATAGCACATACATATTTCTCAGTTGCTGCACTTATCACAATTACAATTTTAGTGTTATTTATATACATATTTGTTTGAATTCCATCCCCCACTACTCACAGAATACAGATATTTATTTAGGACAATACTTGAAGTACAATACTGCTTTCATTAATATTTGTTGGATGAAACAGGCAGGTAAATTGCTACCTTTCATTTTCAGAAGCATTAGCAGCCATTCTAAATTAAAAAAACAACACTAAGGTCCCGGTTGGAAATGTAGTTAAAATGGGCTAGATTTTATGAGCATCTAAACTGACTTACTTTATGTATCACTTATTACAAATTCCTTTTGTGATTTCATTTTAGAAAGCCAGAATTATTGAGGTCTAATTTACATATACTAAAATGCACTCTTTTCGAGAACTGTGTTTTGGACAAATGTATACAGTTATGTAACCACCAACATCACAATTAAGATACAGAACATTTCTATAACCCAGAAAAGTTCCCTTTACCGCTTGAAAGTCAATCACCTCCCCACCCACCCTGAGTCCCTGGCATGACTGATCTCTTTTCTTTCCCTACAGTTTTGAACATGACATAAATGGAAACATACAATAGGTAGCCTCTGTATCTAGCTTCTTTCATTCAGCATAAAATACTTTGAAATTTACCTGTGTTGCTATTGCATGCATCAGTAGTTTGTTCCATTTTACTGACAAGCAGCATTCTACTCAATGAATGTACCACCATTTGTTTATCCATTTACCAACTGATGGACTTCTGGGTTGTTTACAATTTATTATGAATAAAGCTGCTATGAACATTCACAGTCAGTCTTTGTATGGACATGTTTGCATATTCCTTCTGTAAACAATTAGCAGAAGAACTGCTTCATTGCATAAAAAGTATATGCTTAACATTTTAGTCAGCTATCAATCTGTTCCCCAAAGTAGCTGTATTCTGCATTTCATCAGCAATATATGAGATTTCCAGTTGATTTATTTTATTTATTTATTTATTTATTTATGGCTGCATTGGGTCTTTGTCGCTGCATGCGGGCTTTTCTCTAGTTGCGGTGAGTGCGGGCTACTCTTCGTTGTGGTGCGTAGGCTTCTCTTGCTGCGGATCACGGGCTCTAGGTGTGCAGCCTTCAGTAGTTGTGGCACACAGGCTCAGTAGTTGTGGCTCGCGGGCTCTAGAGCGCAGGCTCAGCAGCTGCAGTGCACAGGCTTAGGTGCTCCGAAGCATGTGGGATCTTCCCGGACCAGGGCTCGAACTTGTGTCCTCTGCATCGGCAGGCAGGTTCTTAACCACTGTGCCACCAGGAAAGCCCTGATTTATATTCTTTTCCGCACTTAATATTCTCAGTTTTTGTCATACTAGTGAACGTGTAGTATCTCACTGTGTTTAATCTGCATTTCCCTGATGATGCTGAGCATCTTTTCATGTGCTTATCTGCCATTCTTACATCTTCTCTGGGCAAGTGTCTGTTCAAATCGTTTGTCCATTTTTAAACAATTGGGTTGTCTCATTCCTGAGTTGTAAAAATTCTTCATATATTCTGCAACACAAATTCTTTATCTGAACTCCTTTGCCAATCTGTGACTTGTTTTTTCACTTTCTTAACAGTGTCTTCTGAATAAGAAAAGTTTTAAATTTTAAGAAAGACCGGTTTATCATTTTTTAAAGTGACTCTTGCCTTTTGTGTCCTAAGAAATCTTTACTCAAAGTCACAATAATTTTCTAAAACATTTTCTTTTAAAGGTTTTATACTTTAATTTTTACATTTAGGTCTATAATCCATTTCAAGGTAATTTTGTATATGGAGTGAGATAAGGGTCAAGATTCACCTTTTGGCAAATGGATGCCCAATTTTTCCTGTACCGTTTGTTGAATGGACTCTTTTCCCCACTGAATTACTCTGGCATCCAAATCAACTGATCACACATGTGTGCATCCATCTCTAGACTGTATTCTGTTCCACTGATGTACATACCTATCCTTGTGCCAGGATCACATAGTGTTGACTACTGTAGCTGTACAATAAGCCCAGAAATCAGGTAGTGAATCCTCTTTATTCTTCTTCTTCAAAATTGTTTTGGCTCTTCTAGGTCCTCTGCATTTCCAAATAATTGTTAGAATAAGCTCATCAATTTCTACAAAAGTTTGCTCTGATTTTGATTTGGATTGAATTGAAACTATAAATCAGTTTTAGGATAACTGAAATCTTAATACTGAGTCTTCTGATTCAAAAACAGGTTAAAAACCTTAACGCTTATTAGGGGCTTTGTTCATTTCTTTTGGCAATGTTTTCTGATTTTTTTTTTTTTGCGGTACGCGGGCCTCTCACTGTTGTGATCTCTTGCGCTGCGGAGCACAGGCTCCGGATGCGCAGGCTCAGCAGCCATGGCTTCACGGGCCTAGCCACTCTGCGGCATGTGGGATCTTCCCAGACTAGGGCATGAACCTGTGTCCCCTGCATCGGCAGGCGGACTCCCAACCACTGCGCCACCAGGGAAGCCCCATGTTTTCTGATTTTAAGTGTACAGGTCTTACATAAATTTTAAGTTTATTCCAAAATATTTCACGTTTTTCATGGTATTTTAAATGATAGTGCTTTTAAAATTTTAATCCCTAATTGTTTATAGCCAGTGTACATAAATTCAATGATTTTTGTGCAATGACCTTGATAAACTCACTTATTGGTTGTTGTAGCTTATGTTATCATCTTTGAGATTTTCTATGTAGACAATCATGTTGTCCGCACTGTCCTTTCCAATTCAATTACAGAATTACCTGATTCAATGAATTTTATAATTAGAGACCAATGTATTTACTTTAAACAAACGAACTAAACACAGAATTTAAAATCTATCTAGATATCTAGTATTTATTATAAGGGTCCCCTTGACCCCTAAGTCTGAGTATTTCTATACATGTAATTCTCTTAGAATTATTTACAACTCGCTTTAACATCATTTTTATGAATTGTGTTTTGGTTACATAGTATTATATTGAGGGAAGTATCCTCTCTATGAAGATGATCTGTGGGAGTAACTTCCTTCTGATTTCAGAATCTGAAATTGTTATACTTCTCCCAACCAATCAGTTTAACCTTACAGATGCAAGGTATTTTACACCTGATTCCTCAAGTTGGCTGTTAAAAACCTGTGAGCTGGGCTTCCCTGGTGGCACAGTGGTTGAGAGTCCGCCTGCCAATGCAGGGGAGGCGGGTTCGTGTCCCGGTCCGGGAAGATCTCACATGCCGCGTAGCGGCTGGGCCCGTGAGCCATGGCCGCTGAGCCTGCACGTCCAGAGCCTGTGCTCTGCAACGGGAGAGGCCACAACAGTGAGAGGCCCGCGTACCACAAAAAAAAAAAAAAAAAAAAAAACCTGTGAGCTTATGTTAACACTTACATAGCACTTCATGACCACATTTTCTCTCTTAACCTTGCTTGTGACTCTACCTTACTTTACTCAATTTTTCTTATTTCATATTTCTTATTTTAACTAATTTCATCTTGCATTACTGTAACCATCTTTCTAAATAAGAAGGGAAAAAAGTGTGTCTAGTAAAGTCCCCTAATATGTAATTATTAAGCCGTCTACCATCATATGACAACACATTCTGTATTAATAAACCATTCATGTTTATATGACATTTCAGCTTACCAATAAGGGTAGTCCAGATCCACTACCAGAACTTTGTGACTGGTCAATAAGGTCTTTTAATGATTCCCCAACTGGAATAAATGCTTCATCCTGTTCCAGGTCACGATTGTAACGGCGTCTGCTTGAGATGCTCTTGCAATAATGTCTTTCAAAAAAGCAGAAAATAATCTACATTAACATTCTAAAACTATAAAATTCTAAGGTAAGAAAAATCTTGAGGTTGTTGACACTCCTTCCTTCATCACATGGGTTCATATCCAAATTAGCCTTATCATAGAAAAATATATCCTCTGTTAAAATAATGTCCAGAAATGGAGTTTATGAGGTAGAGAGATATATACTATCTTAAAACGGAAAGATGTCCATGGTATATTGGCAAGTGAAAAAAACAGATTAAAAAACAGCATGTAAAGTATGATCCTAGCTATAAACATTTTAAAGTTATATGTATCTATACTTGTCTAAAAGGATCAGAAATATATCAAGTTGTATATAATAGTTATTGCTGGGAATGTAGGAATATTTACTTTCTACTTTACATATGTATTTTCATCTGAATTTGTAAGCATGTAGTTTTGTATCAAAATGAACAATAAATATACTTCCATTTTAAAAAAGAGTTTATGGAAAAGAAATCAAATAAGTTCACTTAATTCATTCTAATATTTTCAAAGGCTTTTTAAAAAATTTTCAAATTATGAAATGTTTCAAACACGTAGGAAGGTAGAGATTAATTTATTTGGCACCCATGTGTAAGCCATTTAAATTTAATAAATATTGACATTATGCTATGTTTATTTTAGGTATATTTTAAATAAATAAACATTAAAGTATTTACAGCCATTTCCCTCATAATTCCATTTCCCTCATTTACTCCTAAGAGACAAACACTATCTTGAAGGTGGTTATATCCTTCCTATCTATGTATTTATACCTTTACCATAAAAGTATATGCTCATAAACAACATCGTTCCTCCGGACACAAATGGCATATGCTATATTAATATTTTACATCATGCTTTAAAAAACTCCTTATGTATCACATATTTACCCATGTTGATACATGTTCAAAAAAACAACAGCTCATTTTTATTGATCTTGAGTGTGTGTCAGGCACTGTTCTATGACTTACTTCATCTTTATTAAACTCGTAAGAGGTAAGTACTATTGTTTCCATTTTACAAAAGAGAAAACCATGGCCCAGAGGCTCATCATTTGTCCCAAGTCAGACAGCTGGCTAATTATTCTCCAATACTGAGGCAAGACCCTTCTGGGTACTATAACCAAAACCCCATGAATTATGAGGTTTTCAAGTCACATAGCTGGTGGGAACAGATACTATCCCCAGCCTTGTGTGAGCACTGAATACTGTTTCCTTCAATCTTTTCAGCCGTTCTTTCCCAGCCTTAGGTGGTTTCCTCACTTGAACACACTGATCACGATTCAGCTGAATATTCTATGGGAACGTTCTGAAGATGTCTGGAGTCCTTTCTCTGTGAAACTCTCCTTTCCAGTACTCTGTACCTATGAACTATAGCTGCTGCTCTCTCCCCAGACTCTCAGCTGTGTCTCCTCGATTCGGTGTCTGCTGGGCTACACCTGAGTTCTTCCTGTGTCCTGCAGCCAGAAACTCTCTTCAGGGAGTAAGCTGGGCAATCACAAGACTCACCTCATTTGTTTCCTGTTTCTCAGGGATCAGTGCCCTTCACTGGCTGATTGGCAGCTATTAGTATGCGATTGAGGCTTACTGATTACAGGTTTCACTGTAAGACAATCTGCTTGGGCCATTTCACTGGACTACTAGAGACAGAATACTCAGGTCTTTTTTCTTGGGCTAGATGGATTTTCCCCAAGAACAATCTTCTTATGTTATCTAGAGGGAACATGCTTCGTTAGCAGGGTTCTGGAGGGTAGGGGGGCCCACAAATTAGTATGTAAATATTCACTTTACCTCCTTATTTTTATTGTAATACCTCGCCCTCAATAATGGGATACCATAGCTGAGAACATTTTTGTTCTTTTCAGAGACTACACTTCTAGCCTTCTGTTAGAGAGATGGTGGAAAGTCACATCGTCATTCAGAAAAAGAGTAGGGATCTCAACATCTGTGGTACTTGGCATCCAAAATGGCCCACAAAATTTCTCAACTCCTGGTATGCCTGCCTATGTTTCCCTTCCATAAAGTAGAGCTCATCTCTGTGACCAACAGAATATGGCAGAAGTGATGGTATCACTTCTGAGTCTAGATCATAAACAGCACTGCAGCTTCCACATTGGTCTCCTGGATCACTCACTCTAGGGGTGCGGGGGAGCCAGGCTTCATGCTGTGAGGAAGCTCATGCAGGCAGCTCAGTAGAGAGGCTCACATCAGAGGAACTAAGGTCTCCTGCCAACGTGTGAGCCTCGGAAGCGAGCTATCTTGGAACGGGATCTACCAGCTCCACTCAAGCCTCCAGGTGAGTGCAGCCTCTGCTGACATCTGGGCCACTCAGTCAAGTCACTCCTGAAGTCCTGACCCACAGAAACAATGAGAGATAATAACTGCTGTTTCAAGCCACTAAGTTTGGGAGTGATTTCTTAATGCAGTATTGCACAACTAATACAGCATCTGACTTTCTAAAAACAGACTTTCAAGCAATCCTCTTGGTTTTACTGCCCCCCTCAACTTCACTACCATAGATAACTGCTACTGCCAATTGAGCTTCTTGGGGAATTTTACAGTATAAACTGGTTGCTGTTTGTCTTTCTCATTTTCTAGCCTGGGATTCAGATTTCTTAGGTCTACAAAGTCACTACTCATCCATAAGCTTCACAGGTTCCACAGCTTTTTGCTGTTATCTTGTCTCCTTGTCCTAGTTGGACAAAAAAGTTAAAAACTCTTTATTGCTGTTTTAGTGGGGCACAACAAAAGTAAGTATGCTCAATCTACTTCTTTATCTAAAAAGTCTATTATCACACATTTGAATCTTTGCCAGTATAATGGGTAAAAAATATCTCAGTACGATTCTAATTTATATTTTTCATATTATGAGTATTCTTAAGTCATCTTTTTATTTTTCTTTTAAGAGCCATATGTATTTCTCTTTAGGTAAAATATATGCTCATTTTTGGGGGCCTAATTTCCCACTGAATTGATTTTTTTCTTTTTGATTTATAGAAGCTCTTTATATTTGAGAAATCAGCTCTTTGTAATATAAGCTGCTGATATTTTTCACTGTTGGTCTGTCTTCTGACCATTTGTGGTGGTTTCTACCACACAGTAAAGTTTTATTCTTATGTAGTTGACACCATCGATCTTTTCTTTTTTAAAGGTTTTGGTTTTTTTGCTTGTAAGTTTTGTGTCAGACTCAGATTATTTAAAAAAATTCTTCCAAGGTTTGTTCTAGTATTTTAATCAATTCAGTTTATATATATAGTTTATATATATATATAGAGAGAGAGAGAGAGAAAGAGCGAGAGCGAGAGCGAGAGAGAGAGAGAGAGAGAGAAAGGGAGAGTGAGCACCCCAACCCGGCTGAAATTTATTTCAGTGTACGGAATTGATTCAACTTCATTTTCTTCCATATAGCTATCCACTCCCAAATCCATTTACTGAATAAGCCAACTTCTCCTCAGTGATCTGAAATGTTACCTTTATCATATACTAACTTTCTTTATATACTTGGGTCTACTCATGGGTCTAGTAACGAATTCCACTGATCTCTCTGTTTATTCATATGCCAGTAAGATAATATTTTATTATTGAAGTTTATGCCCTCCTCTTATTGCTCTTCTGGCAAATGTCTTCTGAAATCATGACTAAATGCAAACAATTCTGAACTGCCAAATAACTAAAGAATGATAATACATACAGTTGATTTCTTGGGACAGGTTTTTAAATTTAGATATAAGAAAGTTCAATATTCTATAAATAAAATCTTAAGTACTCATGAACATAACAAGAAGTATAATGTTGTGTCCAATTAATTGATTAGTAGTAAGGTCTTCTGTTCCCTTAAGAAAACTATAATATAGTTAATTAAAGGAGATAACCAGAAAATACAAGTTAATGGTTCCTGAAATACATTCAGTGTCAATGGTTTCTGCCTACTGGCTTTAAGAACAACTGTTTATATCTAATAGTCAACAAAATATTTTGCATCAAAATAATTATCTTACTTGTAACAAAAGCAGCTGGAGAAGATGATCATAGCAATTATGCAGACAGCCATAGAAATGAGCAAAGCCAGCCATCGAATGTTGCCATCGAAAAATGGACCTGATAATGGAAGTAAACAATGAAAAAGACATATTATCTTTCGATCACATCTTAAAAGGAAAAAATAACTTGTAGTGTTGAACTCTAGAAAGCTTGCTTATTGTTAAAACCAGAGAAAATATTTTACTGAGAATCATGATTGCACTTTTCTCTGCTAACCTACCTATAACAACAGGGGGCAGTGTAGGTTGTAAATACTGGTTACATAAGTTGGTCCGACAACATTCTATTGTCCGGCGTAGCTGGGCTTTTGGTGAATCCTAAAGGAAGAAAATTAGAAAATATTTGATACATGAAACTGATAATTAATTTTTAAAATATTCATAAAATACAGTTTATAATTCAGTGAGTGAAAAGGACCTGCTAAGTTTGTGTGAAAGTGATTATTGAAAAATTTAAATCTATGGTGAAATAGTGTTGTAAAGACTCTAAAATGTTTTTTCTTAAGGAGAATGTATGTATGTGGATGATGTGTTAGAACACTAGACTATAACTTAATTACAGATAAACAAAAGTTTATATATATATTTTCACCCAAAATTTGGCATATCTTAAGATATGACTATTCATTTGTTTTTAGTAAAAAAGTATTTAAAATCATGAGATCTTTTCCTAAAAAACATGGGTAATACATTTTATTACAGTGATAAACTAGCAGGGTAAATATGATCTCATAGGAGTATTGAGACTTAGTTGGATGAGACTTAAGATCTGACTAAAAAGTGGAGCGTGTCCTAGGCCAAAGAAATGACAGGTTAGAAAAGGTAGTCAAGTAGGCAGAAGGTACAGTTGATGCTGCCTATAACAACAATGTGGAAACTAATGAACCTGATACGGAAGCAAGTTGAAGTGTACGTGGTGAGGATAAGGTCAAAATATAGAAACAATATTTCTGAGAGTTTTTGGGAGACCACCAACCAGATATGTGTCCCTAATACATCAGAAAATGAGCACAGGGAAAGACTGTAGTCATGGGAACAGATACCAAAAATTATATGTGAAGTTTTATTTGATTAGAAGTACAGTATTTGAGAAGTTCTTAACTTGAATGCTGACATTTCAGCACTACCTGTAAGAAGTGCCATTCTAGACCAAAACAGTAACAGAAAGGAATTGTCTGTCATCACAGAAGTAGCAAGAATATAAGCAGAAATCAACCTTCTTATTCTTAAATATCAGATGGGCAGAAAGGAGAAACCTCGGTATAATCAGGTATTCCTTTAAAAATATGAAAATGAGATTCGATAGGGGAATCTATATGGGATTCTATAAGGGACTTGAGATTATATAAGAGAAGAGAAGATGGGTCAAGAGTACTTGGAAACCTCCAAAAGCACAAGTTTTACATTTTAACTTTCTAACAATTGTTTTTACTTTTAAATGATCATAAAAAGAGAAAAGAGAGACATGTCAGAAGTTACACAGGTGACTCTGAAAAAAATATCCCAGATCTAGAGAAAACTTACATGAAGGATGGAATGAAGAGTATACAACTAAGATGAATAAAAGAAGCGTGAAGCATCCAAGAACAGTCCCAGTATGGCTAAAGTTCAAAATGAGCTCAGCCTTGCAGGACAGAAAATGTAAAGAAAAATCAGGAAGGGGTTTTTGGCAGTGCTAGAAGAAAGACCACCAAGCGATGGATGTAGTATTGCCGACAAAATACTAGGTAATTGAGGACAAAGAAAATGAACACTTCCTTAACTCTCGTTTTGTTCCAGTCTTCTCTATCAAGGATGATTGCAGGAATGAAGGAGGCAGACCAAACGCTAGTAAGTGGGATTGGTATCCCAGAAGCATGCAGAGACCCTACAATGTTTCTGTGTTCTGTCTGAATTCCCATCTTCTCAGCTAGGTGAATTACATCACAGGAAGTTGAGAGCCCTTGGGAGAAGGCTGAAAGTGGTATGATTTAAAGATTTTAAAAACGAGGAGTGCTGTAAACTAGATAGCTAAATGTTATATTACTTTTAAAAGGGAAAGAAAGACTTTGCCAACAAAAGATTGGGGGCAGCACAGTATTACGGAAACAACAAGGATTTGGGAATCAAATAGCTTAAATCATAGCTTTGCCATTTATTAACTTTGTGACCCTGAGCAATAAACTTACTTCTCTCTGGGCTTTAGTTTCCTCTGCTATAAGATGGAGGATAAAAAATACCTGCCTTATAGGGTAACTGGGGGAAAATGAGGTAAAATATACCAAGCACTCAGCATATTAAATGCAGATAGTAAATGTTCAATAAATTAATTCTTCTTCCTCTAGTGAATGTGACACAGATCCCAGTTGACATTCTAGAATAAGTCACAAATGTTTGTAATCTCCTGGAAGACTCAATGTGGCTTCACTGAGAACAAGCAACATGAAACTCACATCTTTCTTATGTAGGTTAACTACGTATCTGGGTAGGCAAAAGTTACGTGTGTCTAGATTATGAAGTTGGGTGACACAACCTTTCCGGTTCCTACACTCCCTACTCCCATGCTCCACCCAAGTCCATTTGTATCTCTGGATTTGGTGGGCAATAAAAATCCTTGTGGGGAAAAAACTCACCTGGCATTCACAAAATAGGAGATTCTAACTTATTTAGTGAGCTTGAATGGGGGGGTTGCAGGTGAGGGGGAGTGGTACACGATAAAGGAACTGAAACCAAATTACAAGAAATGGCAGTGCGGTTTCTGAGAAATAATTCATCCTACTGGAAGAAACAGAATAAGCCAGATTTACCTACAGAGACTGGATTGTGTGAGGGAAAATCAAGGTCTGGGTGAAGCATGGTGATTATCACTTGAACTTGTTTTGATTCAAACCTGACAGTATGTGAAAGCACTGGGAGGAAAAAGCTTAGGTAAAAGTAGCAGAGCTGTTCTGCTCAGATGAGGTGCCAGGTAAATTAAGAGCGAGGTACAGCAAGATACACAGAAAGTGAGATAAGTGGTGGTCAACATGTTTTGTCTGTGTAACCCCTAAATGAATTCTGAAAAACAATGTATCCCCTCATACATTTTTAGACTGACACCTAAAATTTTTCATCATAAATAGCTGCAAAGAACGTATTGATAATTCCTTGCATATTGCACATGATATTTTAAAATAAAATTAAAATAAATCAAATCTATTCAGTAGAATCTAAATAATATAGCAATTCAATACTCATTATCATTTAAAAAAATAAATGGTCAAAATGCTTCTTTAACAATTGAAAGTTTTATAGTGTTCCTTTTGCTCCTTGAGCTCCTATTCCGTTTCTACATTTTCCACAATAATTCTGTCCTAATGTTCATGGAGAGGGGGAAGGGTAAGCCGGGCCGAAGTGAGAAAGTGGCATAGACATATATACACTACCAAATGTAAAACAGATAGCTAGTGGGAAGCAGCCGCACAGCACACGGAGATCAGCTTGCATAGCACAGGGAGATCAGCTCCGTGCTTTGTGACCACCTAGAGGGGTGAGATAGGGAGGGTGGGAGGGAGACTCAACAGGGAGGAGATATGGGGATATATGTATATGTATAGCTGATTCACTTTGTTATAAAGCAGAAACTAACACAACATTGTAAAGCAATAATACTCCAATAAAGATGTTAAAAAAAATTGTCCTAATGTAATATGTATCTTGATAAATAATTCTCCACATGAAAAATAAACATATATAATCTATTTTATTTCCTGTGATAGTATGTCTTTAAGTCAAAAAATCATTTTGGTTTGATTTATCATCACAATTATTATTAGTATAAAATTAATCAAAACTGTATATATATTATAATCTTTATTAAAATACTAATATAAAAAGAAAATTTTATTGGAGAGGTATGAGATGAATGACACTTTTAAAAAAACTACTTCATAAATTCATGGATAATTACTTATTGCTAGAATGCGAAAGTTTGGCATTAACTTTAATCCTATTTTTATCTTTTCCTTTTTTGGGGTCAGTACTAAGATTCTTTGTTCACATAAACAAAAAGATGATAATGGAAGGAACTAGTTATACCATTGTCCCATAATTCTTTAGAGACCTTCCAATCGTATGCTAAAACTCCTATAATGATCCTATTAGGAAAAATTATTTTACATGATCTAGCAAACTGGTTGAAAGCAAAAAATGAAAAACTACCAGATATGCAAATATATCTGCTATCCCCAAGTTCCCCACACTGATACTTAGATTTCGAATTATAACACTGTTTGGAAACTTGAGTATTTACATTCCAGGCCACCAATCTGGAAACTGTGACAAGGCTGATGGTGAAAAGGAAGGAAGGAAAAGAGAAATTGCTTAAGAAGCTCTGGTCTCAGGCAGATCAATATTAAGCAATAGAATCTGTGGAAGTTCATGATGGGTAAACCGATCCCCTTAAAACTATCCATGTGCCTATGCGATCCTTGTGTAATGTAGTCTGTGTGCACCCAGGTATATGCATAGCCCAGTTTAAAGCCTGCTTGGTTACATCATCAATATGGTAAAAGCTAACATTTACTAAGTCCTTACTATGTGCCAGTTGTGCTAAACTCTCTGCATACATGCTACCTCTCATTTGACCCTTATAAAAACTCCTTTGCTGATGAGAAAACAGCTTAAGAGAGTAAAGCTCCTTGCTCAAAGTTCCACAGCTAGCAAGAGGCAGCATGCCTATCTGAACACAGACTGTCAAGCTTAACAACTAAATTACATTGATAAATTCATTTGGGACACATCTAGTTGAGGGGGCCTGCGAGACACTGGTGACTGCTGTCGAGCTCAGTGCTTTAACCACAGAGAGGTCTTTCTTCAACATTTTAAAGTGATTAAACAGTGTACTGTAGTGTGGTTGATAAATATGCAAAGAGCATAAAACTGGAAGAGACAAACACATCGGCATCCCCCAAATCCTGACAAATTAGAGCAAAGGATTAATTTTAATACAATGAAATTTAACTTAGACAAGTATGTGACAATTGTGTAACAAAACTCACTCCATTCCCACCTACTTGTTTGTGTCAAGAAACCAACAGCACCAATAAAGAATGGAAGAGATAAGGATGAGTAGAAGCATGAGTGAAAGACATGGGGATTTCAGCTGACAGAAAACTCCATATATTTCAAGAATATGGTATGACAATCAAACCTCTAACATGAGATTTGGCTGCATTTAGGAAAAGGGAAAGGAGTTACTAATTCTTGTTTTTTTTTTCTTCTTTTCTTCTGGCCAGACCACAGTCAATTCTGCATCTTACATTGAGAAACTGAAGAGTGAGTAACTCTAAAGCTGATGATTATAAGGGGCCGTTGAAGTCATTTTGAACTACTATTTTCACTGGGCAAAGACTATAGGGTATGGGGAGTAAAGCGGTACAAAAAAAAATTTCTTCACATAGTAAAGGGCTACCATATTAAAAAGGGAATCAATTTGTTCTCTATGGTCCAAGGAAGTACAAAGGAAGAGAGACTTGCAGTCATTCAGAGGAAAAGCTTTCTACGGATAAGGTCAGGTCATTACTACAGATGAAAAAGGTGGGCTTGGGAGGTAATGAGCCCCTGTCACTAGAGGTGTAGCAAACAGAAAACAGATCGGATGCAATATGTGCGAGCGTGTATATATGTGTGTGTGTGTGTGTTCGCATGCGTGCATGTGTGGTTTCTATCAACCCTGAGAACTTCTCATTAATTGGAATAATTTTCTAAAATAGCTGAGGCTTAAATTTGTTAACAAACAGCTCTCTCTGGAGCTGTTTTCAAAAACATTGGAAGGATCCCCTGGGGCAAAATTACTATTCAGGATTTTGAAGAGATTAGGTTTATAACCCAAAGCCATCAATATGTTCATAAACTATTACTGATCCTCTGATTCCTTTGCTGTGCTGTTAAAGTAACTCCACTGAGATCTCCTTACAAGGACTTAAGGTCTCTAAGTTGTCTCAGAGAGATGTAAAGGTTATTTACTTGTCACCTTAAAGTCTTTCCAGTCACTTTTATAATCCAGAAATAAGTGTGACAGTATCATTTTTTACAGGCTTGACAATTAAAAAAAAAGATGATTTAAAACTTACTTTAAAGTAAAATAATCTGTAATTTCAATTGGCACAATCATATAACGTGAAGCAAGAGCTAAGCTTCCTCCAATATATTTGCTTCCAGAACACACAGCAATGTGCAGACCAGGCATACTTCTCCTTGGGGAATCAATGCTTTTCCTGTGGTCCCTCCCTTCTTTATTTCATAGGCCTCAAATTAGGTCTTACCTTGCACTGAAAATCAGATCCTTCATATTTCATACACCCTGAAGCCAACGTGGTTTCTCCCTGGTCATCTTCTTCTATGATGGCAAAGCAATGTCCATTAGTTCTAAAAGAAAAAAAGCCAAAAAACCAAAAACCAACTTCACATTGGAAAGTACTAATTAAATCTCAGTATGAATGTGACCAGTTACTGATCTGATGGCTTTTAGTTCTGAATTAGAATTACATTCACATTTGACTTACTGGCAAAACCGTACGTGTTTTAAGGCAAATGAAAATTGTCATATTTGAACTAAAACCTAACGGTCTAATAAAAATCCTGTGTTAGGTAGAAAAGGATTTTCTATTAAACAAGTCCCACCAAATATGAAATACTATGTAACTTCTCTTTGCTAATCATAGTCATGTGATCACAGAAAGATGATTTATACAACTTTATAAAGTAAATAATCTTAACGTTTAAAAATATACTTAAAAATAACTATCTCTTTTCATCCATAAGATTTTCAGTATTCCCATACTGTACACAATAATAAATAAAAACAAACTTTCCTGTGAAACATAAAAATAGATTCAATGACAAAGAAAAGTATATTTGGGAAGACCAGACTAACTAAGAGCCTGAGAGGCACTTTTTATTTAACATGATAGGAAAAAAGGGAGAACTTTTGAATAGCTGAATTTTCAAGAAATTTATATAGATGGATTTGTATTTAATAAAATGTTATCGGGACTTCCCTGGTGGCGCAGTGGTTAAGAAACCACCTGCCAATGCAGGGGACATGGGCTTGAACCCTGGTCCGGGAAGATCCCACATGCCGCGGAGCAACTAAGCCTGTGTGCCACAACTACTGAGCCTGAGCTCTAAAGCCCGTGAGCCACAACTACTGAAGCCCGCGTGCCTAGAGCCCGCACTCCGCAACAAGTGAAACCACCGCAATGAGAAACCTGTGCACCACAACGAAGAGTAGCCCCCGCTCGCCACAACTAGAGAAAGCCCACACGCAGAACGACTACCCAATGCAACCAAAAATAAATTAAAATAAAATAAAATTAAATTAAAAATTGGAAAACCCCAGAGGGGAGTATCTTTTTAAAAAAAAAAGTTATCATTTTAGTACTAGTACGCCAGAATTTTCTCCTAATATATTCATTAGGCTTTCATGGGTAGGAAGAAACATCTAAAGGATTTTTTTGTGTCCCTCCTTACTGTTCATATCAGTAAGTATACTGCTTACAGTTAAAAGAATATTGCATAATTATTCATTTTCTGAAATGAGAAAATGTTAGGTGTGAGGTGACATTCTGTTAAAATTGATGATTCCCAGTTTTACTCTGGGTTACTAAGCCTCTAACAAATAGCCCACACAGATCAAGCAAGAACTACAGACAAGAAGTCTGGCAAGAAGTCTCTTGGTGACAAAGGGAACACTCACTCCCCTAACAACAGATCACCCAGTCTGCCACAGTAAAGTCAACCACCACCAGCACAAACAACAAATCTAAGACATGGTGAACCATCATATAATTTCAGTGTTTTATATGTATACATTTTGGCTTTATATCTGGTCACATTCAAAGAGCATAAAATTATTAGGGAAGTACAAAACAAATCAATAATTATTGATTATTATACCTTTACAACAGGGGGACAACTGACTGATGAGATTGAGTTGTTCAGGGAATTTTTTTGGCTAGTAAGTCAATTCTTCAATGTCCCCCAAGAATATGGAATAGAATTACATGATCATATATAAATATTAATTAGTTAATATGAAATTAAGTAGAAAAATTAAAGTGGTTATATAAATCAGATTTGGATTTGGGAGTTCACATAAGAAAATAACACAAAATTAATTAAATATCACAATATCATTCTTATAGACCTGCAAAATATTTCAACCAATTTATTTATTTAATAGGAAGGTTTTTAAAAAAAAATAACTTATTTATTTATTTATTTATGGCTGCATTGGGTCTTTGTTGCTGTGCGCAGGCTTTCTTTAGTTGAGGTGAGCGGGGGCTACTCTTCGTTGCGGTGCGTGGGCTTCTCATTACGGTGGCTTCTCTTGTTGTGGAGCATGTGCTCTAGGCATGCGAGCTTCAGTAGTTGTGGCACGTGGGCTCAGTAGTTGTGGCTCGGGGGCTCTAGAGCACAGGCTCAGTAGTTGTGGCACACGGGCTTAGCTGCTCCGTGGCATGTAGGATCTTCCCAGACCAGGGTTCGAACCTGTGTCCCCTGCATTGGCAGGTGGATTCTCAACCACTACACCACCAGGGAAGCCCCTATTTCAACCAATTTAGAATTACACGGTTTTAGGTGAATTTTCAAGGTTTCTTTTTGGTAATCTCTAAGTTTTCTACAATGAATATCAATCACTTTATGATAAAAAGATCACTAAATAAACCCAAAATGCTAGACAAATACCAGATTCCTTTTAACTCTTTAAAACCTATATTACTCTAAGGAAATAACCATCAATCACTTAATAGTAATAAATGTTCCTATATAAAAAACAAGAAGCTTTTGGCTCTTTGGAAAAACCATATAAAGTTAAAGAAACAAAATTCAGACAAAGTAAACGATTCTTAAAATAGTACTAAGTGCAACCCTATTCTCGTTAACTTTAAGAAGAACTGCATAAAATACTTACATGCATGTGTTATTAATAGCATCATCCGGGCAGTGTCCTGAGCAATAGCACTTTAAAAAAGGCAAGGTATCCTCTGGTGCTAAGGTTACTCCATTTTCTGACTTTTTCTGGTCGGAGTCTGATTTCATCCCAGTACCATGGAGCATACTGTCTAGATTCTGCCCTGCATTCAAACATGAAGTTGTAAATAAACCATTCTGAAAAGCTAATTCTTTTATTCCAATTTTCAGTGAGAAGTTTCTAAGCTTTCTTATTGTATTAATTGCAACTAATGTGTGTTTTAGTTAAAAATAAATTTCATTCATATGATTAACATTTATTAACAGCCTAAAATGCACAGAAAAACTATCCCAGGTATTGTGGGATATATGGAGATGATTATGTCACAATTTTTGCACTAGTGAAAGACAAACAAGAGTGGCACAAGGTAGAATATGGTCATAACTTGTAAGAAAGGTACAAAATGGAAAGCAGTTTCAGAGAAGAGCGAGATTATTTCCAACCATTAAAAAATATGTATAGCTGATTCACTTTGTTATACAGCAGAAATAACACACCACTGTAAAGCAGTTATACTCCAATAAGGAGGTTTAAAAAAAAAAAAGGCAAATTACAGTTCTTTTTTTAGACTCTCTGGTTCAAAACTTGTGACTAGTTTAAAAAAAGTAAAGTCCTTTATTTGTACCTCTGTGGAAGTGAAACTACTAAGCATCTTGCTCTGGGTTTTAATTGCTTAAGTAAGGGAATTATGAGAGCATGGGGACTAATCATATTATCTGGTGCCTTTTATCTCAAGGTCATTGGTTCAAATCCAGACTACGCTGCCAGAAAATGAAGGTCACTGTAGGGTAGTAGTTAGCACATGGAAACAGAACTGTGTTCTTGCATTAGAGTCTCGTAGCCTCAAATGACAGATACTGTCATATTTGATACTGATTCTTTCAGGCTGAAAGCAGAACAGAACTAAAACAACGTTTTAGTAATTCCTTTCTCCCTCTGAATCAGCTGAAATCAGCTAGGCTACTCCTTGTAGAGCTGATCTTCATGGAATGAAGTGTAGAGCTAAAACAGGTATAAAATATTAAGAGAACTGTGTATGTATTTCATTATAGATGTTAAATAAGTGGTTCAAGACATAATGTGAACTTGACTTAAAATTTAGCCGTACTGGTGAGATGAACTTGAAAATAGAAAAAGTAATACACACACACACATTGATAACAGGAAAAGAATGTGCTGCTAAATAAATTTTAGTGATTCCATGCCATAAATTTCAATAATGTTCACTTAATCCTCTAAATTGCTACAAAACGTAGACTTCATTTATGTTAAGAGCATCAAAGAAAAAAAAGGGGCGGGGAAAAGTTTCAGGAAGGGAAGAAAGCCACTGGGCTAGAAATGAGGAAATCTAGATTCTGGTCTACTATGTTCCTCCACCATTTATCTAGCTGGATGATCATGGACAAGCCATGTCATTTCAAGCCTCATTTACTCAATAAGACCATAGGACTAAAGCATATCTGAGGTCTCTTAACCAGTTTTAAAATCATATTACAACAACAGAAGGAAGCATCAATTTAAATATGGAGACCAAATGGCAAACAATATATTTACGCACGCGATTCGTTTTTCAAAAATCTAATGATACATAGAAAAAGCAGTATAGTGTGGCAGAAATAACACTGAAATAACAGTGAGAAGTCAAGGGTTCAAGTCTTGAATATCTCCATTGATAAGTTAGTCTCTGAACCTCAGGTCTCTATCTATAAAAAATGATAATAATTTCCGCCCAATTTAAGAGATTATATATAGATCAAATGAATGTATAATAAAGGGCTTAAATATAAAAGTATATAAATGAAGATATTACTAATAACAAAGATCATACTAAAAGATCACCAATACCTGGAAAATTCAAAGTTACAGATGGTTAATACACATAACTTCCTAGAACACTGTTTGAATTTAAGAGACAGAAATATTTTAATTATAATAATTTGCATCTGAGGTTTATATTATCTCAAGTATTAATTAACAAAACACTGATTAGAGGCCAACTATGTGCAGGCAAGTTACTGAATGCTGGAAACTGATGTGGTCCTTGAGAAACTTGGAAGGAGACAAAGGTGTATGTGTGTGGAGGGGATAAGCACATAAATAAACACAATTCAAAGAGTGATATAATACAAAGGTGCTATGTAAACAAAGGAAGGAGCCAATAACACAAACTCATCCTAGGGTGTCAAACGCAAAGAAACCTGAGCTATAAGTTGTAAAATTTCACTAAATAGAGGCATGGATACAAAGAAAAATAGCTAGCAACAGCCTCTCTGTACTCTCTCCCTAGATGACAGCACTTATTCCCATGGTTTAAATAAATCTCTTCGTTGATGGGTCCTAGATTTACCCCTTCGGCCTTGACTTGCTTAAGTAACTCAAAACTAACTCGTCTAAAATGGAATGCTTGACTTTTCTCCTCAAACCTGGTCCTCCCCAGGTCTTTGGCTCACCCTCCAAGATATATCTCACTTTTTCTCATTTTGGTCTAGTTCCTGCTATTACCCGGGCCCATCATATCATGTCACTTCCAAGACAAGACACTGATCTCCCTACTTCTGTTTTTGCCCCCTCCAACCCATTTCCCACATAGCACAGAGTTATCTTATAAACCTAAATCTGATCCTGGCATTCCCTGCTTAAAACCAATTAATGGCTTCATATACACTCAGAATAAAATCCAACCTCCTTCACCAGGCCTATTGAAGGCCCACAGGATTTGGACCCTGTGGACCTCTCTCTCCATCATGCCCAAACATACAGCCCTGTGTCAGTTCCTAGAACATGCCAATCTCTTTCTACACACAAGTCCTGTGTTTACAAAGCATAAAATTATGAGTCCTGGTGTGGGCTGGAGCTATAGGTTATACATATAACACCACTCTAGCAATCCATAGTAATCTCTAAGAAATAACTTTTTTTTTGGCTGCTCTTCACGGCATGTGGAATTTCCCGACCAAAGATTGAACCCATGCCTCCTGCAGTGGAAGCAGGGAGTCTTAACCACTGGACCACCGGGCAAGTCTGAAATACCATTTTTTCGACATTGGTTTTAGTTCTTTTCCTTAAGAGCAAATATTTTTATCTTATTATTTGAAGGGAACTATCAAACTAATCTTCTTTGAAAGGAAATGTAACAAATTTTGCTTATATTTCAGAGAAATATAATGCTTACTAAGATTTTTCACTTATGCCTGATAACTAATTACCAATTTATTTCATCTAACAAAAGTTTATAAGGACTTCCCAGGCGGTCAGCTGGTTAAGATTCTGTGCTTCCACTGCAGGGGGCACAGGTTCGATCCTTGGTCAGGGAACTAGGATCCCACATGCTGTGCAGTGTGGGCAAAAAAAAAAAAAGTTTATTATATAACAACTTAGGATGGGGAATGAGAATTTTGTATCATATTGTCTCTATGTGATCTATATAGATTAAAAAAATTTTAATACTAAATACTGATTACTTGGGAGTAAGGTAGCAAATACAAATGTTACTATTAATTTAAGTCATCTTCAAAACTATGATAGCTTTGGTTGATACTGATCAACAAGGCATCTAACAAAAGACGTTAAAATAAAGATGTTTTATTAAATAATGTGGTGTTTCACACAAAAATGTAGCTTTTGCAAGAGAGCTTTTATATTCTCAGTATGGGTACTAAACAAGGGTACTAAACCTAAGACAAAATACAAAGAAGCTACAGATTTCATTATTCTGTTCACTCAAATGAAAATGTCAAAAGATTTATGCTGTTAATCATAATTCTTACTAGCAGATTTTAATCATCACTCTGAACAAAACATTATGAAGAACAATCTGTGAAGGTATAAACTTAAGAGAACGGAGAGGTTCAGTAGGTTCTATATAAAATCATTTTGCCAAATACCACTATCTCTTCAGTTTAAAACACTGTCCTAATTAAACCATACAGGGAAAAAGCTCATATGCAAATATATAGCCCATCTGATCCTAAGAGTCATCAAAATAACTTCCTGTTTGGGAGTTCTAAGCTGTGAATGCACAGTGTAAAATGACAATATTAGTCATAAATAAAACTTTGAGTACTCCGAAGAAATTTTAATATTTGGCACACAGAAATTCCATTTACGTTTCTCAACTCTTAACAAACAATAAAATGTTTTTTAAAAATTGACATTTATTCCTTATTGTATTTTAAAGGGGAGAGGTATTTTAAAACTAAATCTTGAGTACCTATTACCCTTAGGCACTAGGTCACCTACTTTATTTTATATTTTATCTCATTTAATCCTCATAAGACCTGGTGTTGTACATCATAATGCCTATGTTACAGATAATACACAAAGTTCAAAGAGCCTGAGATTTTATACAGACTTGAAAATGTTTCTATCATAGTCAAGTTCAAAAATTATTTGGCATGTGCTTGTTCTTTGCCTCTATACTTAAAAGCTATTGGCATACTGGGCCTAACTGTTCAAAACGGGACATGAGTTGAAAGAGCGGTCCTAAGAATGAGTGTTTTTTATATACAGAAATAAATTACTAAAAAAGAGATAAGATTGCTTAAATGAACACCGATTTACCTTGAACATGAGAAATGATGAACAGATAGGCTCCCAATAATCTGATGTAAATATACAGCTGAGTCATTGTTCAATTTTAACGTTCTCTGTACACTGTCACCTTTAATAACTAGTCTTGTTATGTCACTGATTTAAAAGACTTTCATTCAATGAGATTTTCTTGTAAAAGGTCTCAATCACTTGACAATGACTCCAGCTTCCACTGCTTTCTCTTGATTCCTGAAAGATAAAAATATTAAGAAGGAAATGAATATAACTGAATTCTGGAAAGTTTTCAAAAACTAGGAGAGGAAAAACAAATGTCCAAACATACCTTTAAACAAGGTAATACATTATTAAAGATTAATGTTATCATTGTTTAAAAAAAAAAAGGCACTGTAATTTAAAAGCTTAAATAATTTATTAATAGGTTGCCACCTCTCCTGACCTTAGATTAACCATAAGTAAAATAAGATAAGAACACTAATAATTTTAACAGTCTTTTCTGGCTGCTCTAAAGTAATTATTTTATTGCTATTAAGAAAATTTCTAAATATATTAAGAATAAAACAGGAAGAGCTGAATTTAGAACACTAAGCTAGGACTTCCCTGGTGGTGCAGTGGTTAAGCATCTGCCTGCCAATGTAGGGGACACGGGTTCGAGCCCTTGTCCGGGAAGATGCCACATGCCGCAGAGCAACTAAGCCCGTGCGCCACAACTACTGAGCCTGCACTCTAGAGCTGGTGAGCCACAACTACTGAGCCTGTGTGCCACAACTACTGAAGCCCACGTGCCTAGAGCCTGTGCTCCTCAACAAGAGAAGCAACCACAATGAGAAGCCCCCGCACCACAATGAAGAGTAGCCCCTGCTCGCTGCAACTAGAGAAAGCCTGAGCACAGCAACAAAGACCCAAAAGAAACCAGCCAAAAATAATAAATAAGTAAATTAATTAATTAAAAAATAAAACAGTAAGCTACTCATAAAAAATTTTTCAATCCTAGTAGATGTGATAAATAAAAACAATTTGAATCTTTCTAATAAATAATGTATTCTATAGATAGAAGGCCTACCTAGAAAAACATTTAAATATGCAGCATGCTTCCTCATTAAAGCAAAAACATTAGAAATGTATCTTAAATGAAATTATTTACCTAAAATACTACAAATCTGAATTCATTAGGATAAAACTGAGCTTTTCATATGGATCACATGAAACATAACCTCCCCAATTAAGGTTTGGCAATTATAAGATAGTTAAAGAGGTAACAGATAAAAAGGTTAGTTTGTGTAAAGATGAATATGATTCTGTTTCTTCTCTCATCCTGTTGGTTCAGGCAACTGATTTTACTGACGTCAGCCTGAATTATTCCTCAATGAAAATGATATTATTTATCTGTAACACAATTATCCTGGCATGATTTCTACCATAAATATCCCAAGCTTTCTATGTTAACTAAGAATTTTTCACTTAATTAGCTCTCCAAAGGCACTTAAGAATATTGAGGAAGTAAGATATACAGTGAGATGTCATTTATATTGTACATTTTATATATGGCTTATTCTAAAATCTCTAATTTCTCTACTATGAAATTAATTTGATTTCCATCTACATAATGTTGAGAGAGTAAGATGTAAAGTCTAAAATTATTACAGAATAACATCTGTAATATGATTTAACAGTATTTGAGAAAACTCACTTCTTGAAATTATGGGATTGTGACTCTAGGGATACTTGTTCCAGGTTTCAAATTCAAAAGAAGTTTCCAGTATATTTCCAATATTGAACTCTCTCCTTATTTCTATTTGCCTATTAAATATCTCCACTAGGATTACATCCCACCTGTCCAAATCAAACTCACTAACTTTCCTTCTCATTCCTCTAGACCTGCCTCCTCCTCCTCCATTTGCTATCACAGAGGAGGGTGGTGCCATCTCTCCAGTCATCCATGCCAAAAACCCTGGTATCATTTCTGCCTCTCTTCCTAGCTCTCACTCTCTCCCCATACCTTCACTCATTTATTCGTTCACTCACTTATTCACCAACAGTGTTTTCTGAGTATGTATTATACATCAATGCAAGGGGCTAGAAATAAAAATATGAGTATGACAGATTCTACTTCAAGGGCCTCATATTCTTGGTCAGGAAACTGACTGCTATGACTGGTTCCATCTTTCAGTGTCACTGCTTCTTCATCAGTTTATTTAAGCTAATATGTGGTCTTGTCTCATTACAGGTACAACCAAGGCATCCTGCAGTACAGTCGATGAGACCCTAAGCACCTGCCACACTCACAGTCCCTTTCAGAGGAAAGGGATCATGTGTGATTCCTTCTACACAAACATCTGTGACTCTACCACTCTCAGCACAAGTTTAAATCCTGGATCTGCCTTAAATAAGAAACTTCACCTCTCTGGATGAGTCTCCTCATCTGTAAAACTGGAATTATATCAACTCACAATTATTTTGAGAACTACATGAGGTAATAGCTAACATATATTCACCTCTATGTGGCAGACCATTACAATGCTTTGAATATATTAATATTAATTTACAGAATCATCACAACCATCTTGTAAGATAGGCACAATTTATTATTTTAACTTTACAGATGAGGATACTAAGGCAAGTGGAGTTTAAGGAATTTATCAAAGATCACACAGCTGGTAAGTGTCAGGGCCATAATTCTAATCAAGAGGATCTGATTCTCGAGCCCATGTGTTAACCGCTACCCTATGCTGCCTTGCTGGATATTTTACATACATTACATAATGTAAACTATACATTATAAAGTATTTAGAAAAGCCTGGTACAGAGTAGGTACTTAATAAAAGTTTCCTCCTCTCAGACATGTTTATAACATACTTGCCATCCTGGCACAGGAAGTAACAGGTGCTATCCACGACAATCCCATCTGCAAGACATTTTTATACACTAAAAACCCTGCAACAACTTGTATGGAGAACAGCTATCAGCCAAGAGAAGGCTAAAGGTAAAATGGCTTCAAGTGCCTCATTTGTAATCTAACAATGGAAGCCCCTAATTTTTAAAAGAAAAATGTTAGGTTTTAGCTGACTACAAGCTCAATAAGCATCAGTGCTTATGACATGAAGGCAATCTAATCAAGCATTGATAGAAGCACACTGCCATAATCAAAGAGGGTAACCATCTTACTTTATCCCACCTGGTCAGGCCTCAAATACTTTAGAGAAGAATGACAAGAATGCAAAGGATAGAGAAATGACTACACTTGAGATACAACTGAAAGGACCAGGGATCTTTGCTCACAGAGTATCAAAGGAATAAAGTGTGAATGTACCTCTGCCAAGGACATGACAGGCATGATGCAAACAAGACTAGACCAATTAAATGACTTATCAGATTCCTTCCAGCTCTGAATTCCTGAGTGAATAGTGTTCTCGCTATTGAATGTTAATTTATTTCCCAAATATTTATTAAGTGCCTATTATATACATGATTCTGTATGAGACACTGAGAATATAGTGAGAGAGCAAAACAGACTGAGCCTTCATGGAGTTCACAGTCAAATAAGATAATTAAGATATTTAGACATCAAACAAGACAATACAAATGATACGTGATCACAACTTGAGGTGAGTGCAAAAAAGAAAAGTGCCAGGTCCTTGAGGGACATGGGGAGTGACCTCATCTAATCCAGATAGAGAGGTCAAGGGAAGCAATGTAGAAAAGTGACATTTAAGGTGTAATCTGAAGAATAAAAGAGTTATTTAGTCAGGTAAAGACACGAGGTTGGGGAGGGGGCTTGTTCTAGGCATAAGGAACAGCCTGCTCAAAGATCTTGAGGCAGAGAAGAGCATAGGAGAACACAATGTTTCTGAAATGTTGAGAACAAGGGTTAATGTAGTGGAAGATGAGGTTGAAGAGACAGAAAAGTCAAGGACCAGGTCAGGCAAGATCATATGAAGGATTTGGGATTTAAATGTAAGTGGGATGGGAAGGCAATTATCTGGTTTCTCTGTAATGAACTGGAGGGGACAAAAGCAGAAGGAAACAGACCATTAAGAAGGATATTGTAGCAGTTTAGGAGAGGGACAATAGCGGTTAAGCTTCGGGTGGTGGTGGTACAGTGGATGGAATCAAGATATATTTCACAAACAGATTCAGCAGGCCTTGGTAATGGATTAAATGTGGGGGTAAGGGAGAGTGAGGGGTCAAAAAAGATCCCTACATTTCCGGCATGAGCAATTACTGAAAATGGGGACAAATGGATTTTGAAAAAAGTGGGGAGAAGAGATCAATGGTTCAATTTTTAGACATTTGAAATTACTCAAAGGGAATGTCTAATGGGTATTTGGTTCTGAAACTTAAAGGAAACTTTTGAGACTGAAGATATAAATCTGTTATGTCAACAGCATAGAGATATTTAAAGCTACAGTTCTGTGTGAGATGGCCTTCTAGAATGAAAAGAGAAGAAGGCACCAGAACACCAATGTTCATTTAAAAATTAGATTAATAAAAGCATTAACATCATATATATTTACTTGGCATTCACTGATAAAAATAAGTTCATGGTCCAGGATCCATCATGTACAATATTAATATAGTATACATTGCCACAGCTGGAATATAAACTAATATTCATAAGTGATATTTTTCACAGTTAAAAAAACCCCACCAATCTACCAAAAGATCATTACGGTGATCTAAAATATGTCCACAAATGCTCTGACACTATCTTCAAAAGGTGAAGCCTAATTTCCTTCCTTGAATTCCCACTGGACTTAATGACTCACTTCTAACAAAATAAAATAAGGTGGAAACAACGGTTTGTCTTCTGAAACTAGATCATAAAAGGCACTTCAGATTCCTCCTTGCTCACTCTTAGGGAAGCTAGCTGCCATGTCAATAAGGACACCCATGCAGCCTTATGGAGAGGCCCATGTGGCAAAGAACTGAGGCCTCCTGCCAACAGCCATGTGAGTGAGCCACCTTGGCCATGGATCCATCGGTGCCAGGGAAGCTTTCCAGTAGCTGTAGCTTCATAGACATCTTAACCACAATTTATGAGACTTTAAACTAGAACCATCCAACTAAGCCTCTGGTAGACTCCTGATGGTCAGAATGAAATGATAAATGCTGGATGTTTTAAGCTGCTAAGTTTTTTGGTAATCTGTTGGGCAGCAGTAGATAACATTCATTGCTATAATACAGTCAATTCCAAGAGATTTGTTGAAATAATAAAAGCCTAATCACTATAAGTTATTGCACAGTCAACCAAAAGACAGAAGTCTGGAAGGCATAGTCAAGTCAGAGTATAACAATACAAGTATAACATAAATAGGGAATTCCCTGGCAGTCCAGTGGCTAGGACTCCACGCTTTCACTGCCAAGGGCCCGGGTTCAATCCCTAGTAGGGGAACTAAGATCCCGCAAGATGCGTGGTGTGGCCAAAAAAAGGTATAACATAAATAGTCACAATGCTCAAAGAACTAACTGGATAATACAACTAACATCTTTCTTTCAAAGGAGTAACCAGAGTATATTCTTTGTTTTTAAATTACCTCAATAAGTAAGGCTCATTTTTCTGTGGGGGAAAACCTGTCTCTAGTTCCACACTATACACTGTTACATTTGCCCTTTTAAACTATGGATTCCATAACGATGACATCACTTCTGTGTTCTAGGTAAAGGCACTTTTCATATAATATCCTGGCAAATTTAAGAAAGTTAAGTTCTGATGTCAGTCTATTGGTTTCAAAAATCAGCTCCAGTATTTATTTGCTATGTAATTTTGGGGAAGCTACGTAAGCTATCTAGGTCTTGGTTTCCTTAGCCACAAAATGGAGACAATATTACTAACCTAAATGAGTTAGCGCCTTGCATCTCGGTATTAAGCGCTCAATAAATAACAGATGTTAGTTGTTATTGTTGTAACTGTTGTTATTCATAACAGAAGTACTGGTGATTTCCCCTTTATTTGTCCTAGCATATTAACTATTTCTAAAATTATGATATAGCAAAAATAGTAACCTTATTTTGCAACCATTCTTGAAACTGAGTATTTTATAATTCTAACATCTGAAAATAAAAAATATTTTTAAATTCCTAGAATAATTCATTGGAATTTTTATATGAAAATTAAAAATATCTGATCATGCAATGTTAAGAATATAAGGAAATGCAGACATTTGAAATGCCACATGATCAAAATTTTTAAATGATTCTCATATTTAAAAGCTATTATTAAGTAGTCCAAAAAGGCATCTAAATACATTTACTTTCCTTTGCTATATACAAAAGGTTGGTGGTTTCTTTTTCAGGATAATAAGACTACAACATTACTCAATAAAATATAAATTATTTTTAAATAAAAAAATTTAAAGTTTTGCAAACAGGAAGAAAGTTAAACCAATAGTTCAATCAGGATTAAAAAAAAAAAAAAAACAGGAAAAGGCTGAAGTCAGCTGAAAAAACAGACTAAAGTCATTCTTTCCTCTTCCCGTTAAGCCCCCCACCCTTAATTTTTACTTTCTAGTAGTGAGGTTTGGGAATTTTCAACAAGCTGGCTAACTGCCAACTCCAAAAAGTAGTAAGGAGAAAACTCCCCCTTCCAGGGGTCCCTCCCCCTAGGCAGCTCCAGGCGCCTTGTCTGACAAGCTTTCTGAGGACTAGACTCACTGCAGACTTTCTGGCTCCACAGCCATTGTTTGCACGGCTGCTTTGCTCCTGATCCAGAGTTTGGATTAGCATAAGAATATTGTCTTTTCCCTTAACAAGCAACTCATCCATCCCCTCCCCATTTCTAACCTCCAACCTCATCAATTCCTAAATTAATATATACACATACAAATGGAGAAACACTACTCAGGTTATTTTTATATCAGTGTAAAAAAAGTCACCCAAATCTAAACATAAACCCTTAAAAAATAACATGCTTAAATAAATAGTTATGAGTGTATCTGTGGTAATACACAGGAATCTCACCAAAAAGCCTGCCTTGGAGCCCATGCTGTGAGAACTTGTGATGGGTGAGACATTCATAATGAGAACTTTTGTAAAGTCTGAAAAAGGAGCTAAGAGAACCAACCATCTAGCTAAATTCTGACCTACAGTAGGGATGGGGAAGTTCCACTTCATAAAGACATTTCTAACTGTGATGTCTTCATCTACCCTGAGGTCACTAATTTCATCATCACCCTTGAAATTACCTTCTGACTAGACCTTCCTTTCCCCAATGCTCAATTATTTATTCAAAGCAAATTTAACAACATTTAACCTCTGTATTTCTGCTCAATTGTCCTCTCTTCATTCAAAACCTTTCACTTTCCTTCAGTGCCAAGAAACTGTTCTCACCAACACAAGTAAAATTCTTCCAGGAACAGAGAGGTAAGACAAACTAGTATGGCATTATTATAGTTAATGCACTTAGATGTTTTATATCCCTCAGTGGGGGCCTCAATATTAGATGCACAATAAATGCTTCTTTGTTTATGAACTATTTTAAAAAACGGGATAATCTATTTTCAAAACACCATTCAACTTTGTACTAGAAATTCACTAACCTAGTTTCTCCAAAGCTTTTTTGTTTGTTTCATCTTATTAAACAAAAAAACCTCACAAATAATTAGAACTAGATTATGCTAAATACCAATCTTTGGTACATCAGTGCTCAGAAGAAATTCTTAATGCCAGCAGTTAATTGAGGGGGTCTGGGTGTTATTCTTCTGTCTCTCCTCTGGAATAGCACAAATGACAAAAAAACAGGTAAAGTGAATCAGTAGTTGCAGAAATGCCTAGGAGGCAACAGAATTTGGTCATCCCTATAGGTATATTATGAGTAATGGTAAACAATACTGTCTTTGTTTCTGCACAATATTTTTATAGAGATAAAATCAGTATAATGTGGTTACTGAATAGTTCAGGGTCTAGCATAATACAGATCTAGGTCTTTTGTGCCAATTAAGTGAGAAAATCATATATAGTGTTTAGTGGCAACTTTATGTTAGCACATCACCATCTTAATAATTTGCAAGTTAGTTTTACATGCCTTATACCATACGTATATGACCCTTCCAGTAAGTAAAATTATTCCTACTTTTACAGAGAAGAGACAGGTTCAGGAAGCTAAAGTGACCTGCTGAATTCTATACAGCTAGTAACTTGAAGCAAAAACTAAAACCCAGGTCTTTTATTCCCAAGTGCAGTGTTTTATCCAGTAAGTACATCAAAAGGGAAATAGGAAGTTATTCTTTATTGAGCCACATAAGATTTTATTTCATCTTCACAACTCTGCAAGGAAAAAGTGAAGCTCAGTGAAGTTAAGAAACTTGCTCAAGTTCACACAACCAATAAGTAGCAAGTATGCTGCTGAGAAAGCTCAAATTCCATTCACTATTGCATAGTCAGGAGCGACAGGTAATGAGAAAAAAATGGAAACTACTGTGCCCCTTATTACACTATTGCTTTTCAGCAAAAACAAAGCAATAACAAGCCCCCCCCCACCGGCCCCCAAATAAAACCTAACCATTCTGCTTTGTGATGCTGACCTGGGATACCACTAACAAGTCTTTTACCAGCTGGTTCCTTGATAGGTTCTGCCAAAAGGCGAACTAGAGAAGGCTGGAGGGAAGAAGGGACTTTCATCTTTCTGACTTTGTTTGTTGTTCCTGTCAGAGTTATCTGAACTACAGCCTTTGCCATAGCAGCAGCAGTAGATTCCATTTCCAGCTTCCTTCCACACTCCCAGAACCAGCCTCACGGCCCCTGTTCAGACCCAACTGTGCCTACACCTCAGGGTCTGAGTGCCAGCGCCTCAAGATCCTAGAGCAGGTCCTCGGGAGCCGGCAGTAGCTGGGCTCTGAGCTCCCTCAACAGAGGACTGGGTCAGGGCTCCCCAGGGGCACTCCTCCGAGCTTCTAGGTTCTGAAACCTCAGCCTCTTAAGGGTGGTATTTGCTTCCCACAATTAGTATTTCAGTTTAATCCCAGTGTTCCTTTAGCTTTTTCAATCCTCCAATACCTGTGTAATCAACTCCCTACACCAAATTCTCTCTGTTAAAATAACCAGTGTGGTTTCAGCTTTCCTGACTGGGCCCTGATTGATATAAATACTTTCAGAAAACAGATCTCAGAGGGTAACTGACTGACTATATCCACACATACCACATAAACATTTTTTAATATATTCACTTCATCAAAGAGGTCTAACATTTCCTAAGTGCTTACAAAGTGTGTTTTAATATATATTCAAAGAGTATTCTAAGATATTCTGACTTCAGGAATGAACTCTTCTAGACTCAGTACCTATTTCACTTTTCCCACCACAAATAATTTTAACCTATCAAAGTTAGAAATTTGTTCAAGATTGGGTGGTCTTTCTGTTCTAACCTATGTGACCCAAGTCAAAATGCTTGAAAGAGCACCAAAATTTGGCTATCAAAACATTTCTCTTTTCCTTAGCGATACATTTAATCAAAAACTTCTGGAATTAACTCAGTAAATCCCTGTGGCCAAAAAATTAATTCAAATGCTAAATCAATTTTTAAGGAGAATATATCTAACTTCTAGAACTGGGGGAAAAAAGTCAAAGCAGAACTTCAAGAATAACAAAAAACAAACCCACTTTTCACTCAGGAAACCAAATCAAAGTATATCTGTATTTATGTCCTCAATATGAAACACCCTTTCAAAAAGAGTCACAAGTTTTTGCAAGTTTGTACCTCCCTAAGAAGATATGGAAATATACAGGTGATTTTTCGGTTGGAACAATGACTGGGGTAGGACAGGACACACAGTGACCAGGGCCCAAAATGGAAAATGCAATGCAATGTGCAAGGACAATCCCTCAAAACAAAGAATTGTCTCAACCAAATGCCAATAGGGCTCTCCTTGTGGAGAAACAACTATTCTTGACTAGAACGACCTATCAGATTCTGTTTTGTTCTGGCCACGCCACAAGGCTTGCGGGATCTTAGTTCCCTGACCAGGGATCGAACCTTGGCCCTCGGCAGTGAAAGCACAAAGCCTTAACTGCTGGACTGTCAGGGAATTTCCTCTTAGGTTCTAGATATTCAAAAAGCAATAGTTTTAGGCCTCTTAGAAGAAAAATTATCTTAATCAAACTAATGTCTGAATGCAACTTTACTTTTATTTTACTTTTTTTCCTTCTCATTTGACCACTTTACAAAAGGAATCATTCTTGCTGTGTTAACCACAGTGCTTGTACAATGCAAAAGTAATTTAAAAATCAACCATTTTTCTCCACTTTTTTTCCTCTATCTACAACTTTAAAAAATTCATTGTACACAGGTTTCCCTGAAGCACCAGAAGTAGAGGCTCTGTCCTAGGCCAAGCCAATCAGCATATTCTATCTCCTATGCCACAATGAAAAGTTCAGGGGTGAGCCGTACTAACATGGTCTAAGGACTTCAGCTGGCCCTGCAGAGATAAAGTCACTCTTTCAGATTGAACATGAATAAGAAAATAGCAGCTGCTGGCAGCTACGTTGGGACCAGAAGGGGAACCAGAGGCAGAGCTGAGAGAGTAAAAGAAGCCCGATCCTTGGAGCTATCAGTGAGCTGCTCAAACAACCCTGCCTGACACCTGGATTGCTTAAGGACTTTTCAGTTAACAGCCAATAAATTCTCCTTATATTTTAGGTCAGAGAGAGATAATTTTTCTGATATAACCAAACATTAAAGGAAAAGGTACACTTGAGTATTCTGGGTTAGATCAGCATAAAATTAGTACTTCTGAATAATGTCAAATATCTCAGAAAAAGATACTCAATAACACATATGCAGAAAAAAAAAAAGACTGGTACAAGATAGAATTACTTTTAAGATAGCTCAAATAGTATAAAAATTTACTTAATAATGTAATCAGCAGCTATATAATTTATCATTCCTGGTCTTTCTCCTCTTATCCCCTAAATCTGCTAGACCCTTGGTCTTTCTCACCATAACTAACAACCTCTCTACTTCTAGTTTCCCAGGCCAAAAGTCTTGGAGTCATTCTGGGCAACTCCCTTCTTCCCCCTCATACTCCACAGGCTATGGTCAGAAAATCCTGTTGGTTCTACCTTCAAAATATATCCAGAACCTATGCACTTCTCACCACATCCACTATTATCTCTCTGGTCCAAGTCACTAACTAACCTTTTGCCTGGATTACTGAAAAAGCCTCCTAGAACTGGACTCTTTGCTTCTGCCCTTATCCACCTACAATATATTCTCAACACAGCAGCCAAAGTGGTGATAAAAAGCATATTAGATCACATCACTCCCCTTTTCAAAACCCTCCAATGGTTCCCCAACTCACTCAGAGTAAAAGCTGAAATCTACCATGGCCAACAAGACTCCAACTCCTCTACTTCAGCAGCATGGGCCTCCTGGTTCCTCAAACATTTCAGGGATGGCCCTGCTGCAGGACCTCTGCAAGTTCCTCTGTCTATAATATTCCTCCCCAAGACATCTATCCATATGACTTGCTACCTGACCTCTTCCAAGTGCTTACTCAGTACCCCTTTCTTATTTAGCGTTCCTGCTCATCCTATTTAAAACTGTAATCCCATCCACATCGCTGGCACTCCCATCTTCCATCCCTGATATTTTATTTTCTCTTTAGCACTTGTCACCTGTAATTTTACATATAATTTACTATTTGTTTTGTTTATTGCCTGCCACCTGCTCCAGAATGTATGCTCCGTAGGGCAGGTGTATAAGTCTACTTTTTCACTCTGTATTTGTAGCACCTAGGATGGTGCTTGGCACATATTTGGTACTAAATAAATATTTGCTGAGGGAATGATTGAGTATAGCAGAAGGAATTAAAACGTTATGCCAATTCCTTTTACTTTCACATACAAATGAGACTTTCCCATAAGGGCTATGCTATGGATAAACTATTCCATTTCCTTTTCTCAACACAACTGAAATGATACAAAAACCACACTACTTCCTTTTGCTCACTTTGAGCCCTGACTTGTGTCTAGATCCAGTAAAAAAAAACTTTTCTCCACTGTTTTCACTGGATATACTCAACTTTGAGTATATGTGAGTAAATTAAAAGGTCTTGAGTATGTCTTGAGACTCAATGTCTTGAGTATATTTGAGTAAATTAAAAGGTCTTTAAGAAAGACATGTATCAGTAAACATTATTTCCCAAGATCTAAAATATTGCTTAAGGCAAACAATGGCTTGGGTTATATTCTGACAGTACCACATAGTTACAGCAAGTTAAATAATTGTGGAAATAACCACAGACAAAAAGAAAATACAGTCCTTTGGTACAAACAATGTGGTCTGACAAAGGGAACTTCAAAGCACTATCTAAACTCAACTGCAATCTTTCAATTAAGTAAAGGTTCAAAGGTAATATTTATATGTAAATTGTAAGTAACCAAAGGCCCTGAATAAGACCAGAGGGTGTTAAAATCAGATTGTTAACAGTTCTGCCCTGACAAGCATGAACCACAAACTATAGGAAACTAAACCCTGCAAACCTATAGGTCTGAGAAACAACACTCAAGATGACAAATTTGGGCTTATTAATGTGAGAGCTTGGAAATCCAGAAAGAGTTTTCCCCGTTTTGGATGAAACATCTCCATTTTATTTTCTTTACTCTGTCAGAACATGTCTTAGGTTAGAATGTGCTGGTTTAGAGTGTTTTCATGAAGAAATTCTGTGGCAGACTTGACATTAACTTGTCCTTTTTTCCCTTTTAGTATCTTTCTTTCAGCTCCTAGTTTAAATACTTATCAACTTATATTTTTATTAAATACAAAAATATTTTTATTAAATATAAAACTTATATTTTTATTAAATACTTATCAACTTATATTTTTATTAAATATAAAAATATACTGTGTTAAGTAACACAGTCTTAGAGTCGGGAGACCTAGGATTCAGTTGCAAATTCTGCCTAACTGGCTAGCTGATCTTGGTCCACTCACTTCCCTCTCCAGGCCTTAGTTTCCTCATCTGTAAAATAAATAATACCATGAAGACTTCTACCTCTCATATCCTGTGAGTCTATGAACTACACTCCTGAATATAGTGTCTCAAAGACTTCACCTAAGTATACAGGTACTGAGTAAAGCAGGGCAAATACCACTGAAGCGCCACCCTTTCCCTGGTTCTGAGGGAACCACTATTCTGATTATGGTATTTAACACTCATGTCTTTACATGCTTTTATACTATATGTGGTATATATCCCAAATAAGACTGCTTTGCATACTGTTAAATTTGCTATAGACGTATAAAAATTGTATCATTCTGCATGTATATTTTTATAATTTGCTTATTTTTCACTCAATGTTGTGAGTGATTACCATCATAGATACATACAGTTCCTTTTAATTCGTTTTCATTGTTATAGAGTATTCCATTTTATGATTATTTTATAGCTGTATTTATCCATTCTTATGCTGATGGACATTTTATGTTGTTCCTAGGTTTTGGTATTATGAGCAATGCTGCAATAAATAAACTTGAATAGATGCTTTTGTTATTATTGTTTAGGAAAATAATTCTGAAGGACAGATTTCTAGAAGTGGGATTCTGGGTCTAATGGTACTTTTGGTAGCTATTTTGGTAACCCCCTCTGGGACTGTACCATCTTGTACTTCCAAGTGTACAAAACTGATACAAGGACAATTTTAAAATACTGCTGAAGGATACAGAATAAACTTTAACACATGGAAAAACATACCACATTATGTACAGAAAACTTCAAGATCATGTATATCAATTGTTCCTAAATTAATTATAAATTTAATGATATTCTTTATCACATTACAGTTCCCTTCTATTCTTCATTTGCTAATAAGAGTTTTCATTATAAATGGGGTTGAATTACATCACGTGCTTTTTCTCCATCTATTGATATAATCACAGTGGCTTCCTCCTTCAATGTGTTAAGGTATAAATTAATTAGTAATAATCCATATTAAGAGCTCTCTTTGTTTTTAAGATTTTCTTTTTTGATGTAGACCATTTTTAAAGTCTTTATTGAATTTGCTACAATATTGCTTCTGTTTTATGTTTTGGTTTTTTTGGCTGCAAGGCATGTGGGATCTTAGCTCCCCAACCAGAGATTGAACCCGCATTCCCTGCATTGGAAGGCAAAATCTTACCCACTGGACCGCCAGGGAAGTCCCTGAGAGCTCTCTCAAAGAGTAAGCTATCTGTGGTAGTTTTAAAATATGTCCACAAATTCTTTCATTTTCCTCTTTTCAAGAGGTGGAACCTAATTACTTTGAGAGTGGGCCAGACTGAGAGATTCCCTCCTAACAAACAGAACAAAGTGAAAGTGACAAAGTATGACTTCTGAGACTAGGTCTTGAAAGGTAATGCAGCTTTCTCCTTGCTCTCTTTCTTGGATATTTATTCTGGGGAAACACAGGTGCCATGGTGTTAGTATATTCAAGGAATCTGTGGAGAGGCTCATACGGTGAGGAACAGAGGCCTCCTGCCAACTGCCATGAGAATGTGTCATCTTGGAAGTAGATTCTCCTCCAGTCAAGCTTTTAAATGAATGTAGCCCCTGTGGACAAAACTACAATCTCACAAACTATCCTGAATCAAAACCACCCAGTAAATTGCTCCTGAATTTCTGTAAGTTAATTTAAGCTTTCATTATTTCAAGTCCTTACGTTTTGGAATGAATTGTTATGCAGCAACAATAACTAACACATTAACATCCTTGGATTTCTGGGATAAATTCTGTTTTGTCATCGTTAAATAAATATTTTGTCTGGTCTCTGTGCCTGGTTCCTGGGTAACAGAAGTGTCTTTGTTATTCACAAGCCTTATGGACCACACCTGAGTTTATGCTAATGAATGACTCAGGATGGGGTTGGTCACCAAAATGACCAGTGATGTGATTAGAAGAGGGTTTGGGGGCTTCCCTGGTGGCACAGTGGTTGAGAGTCCGCCTGCCAATGCAGGAGACAAGGGTTCGTGCCCCGGTCCAGGAGGATCCCACATGCTGCAGAGCGGCTGGGCCTGTGAGTCATGGCCGCTGAGCCTGCACGTCCGGAGCCTGTGCTCTGCAGCTGGAGAGGCCACAACAGTGAGAGGCCCTGGTATGGCAAAAAAAAAAAAAAGAGGGTTTGGGGCTTGAAGCCAGCCCAGCCTCCAGGGATTATGGATAGGGAGGGCAGAAGATTGAGTTCAGTCACGTGGCCAATTATTCAATCATGCCTACATAATGAAACTCCAATAAGAACTGCACACCATGTCTCAGATAAGCTTCCTCGGACAACACACCCTAATTCCAGGGGAAGAGGGCATGGAAGCTCCACATTTGGAAGCCTCCCTGGCCTCACCCTGTGTGTCTCTTTCATTTGGCTGGTCCCAATCTGTATCCTTTATATTGATAAAACTATCATAAGTATACCACTTGGGACTTCCCTAGTGGCACAGTGGTTAAGAATCCATCTGCCAGTGCAGGGGACATGGGTTCAAGCCCTGGTCCAGGGAGATCCCACATGCCTCAGAGCAACTAAGCCCGTGCGCCACTACTACTGAGCCTGCGCTCTAGAGCCCACGAGCCACAACTACTGAGCCCGTGTGCCACAACTACTGAGCCCACATGCCACAACTACTGAAGCCCAAGCACCTAGAGCCCGTGCTCTGCAACAAGAGAAGCCACGGCAACGTGAAGCCCGCGCACGGCAAAAGAGAGTAGCTCCTGCTCACCACAACTAGAGAAGGCCTGCACGCAGCTTTCTCTAGAAAGACCTAATGCAGCCAAATATAAATAAATAAAATAAATAAATTTATTAAAAAAAATAAGTCTACCACTTTCTTAAAGTCTGTGAGTCATATAAATGAATTGTCAAATGTGGGGAGCGATCATGGGAATCCTCCTGGATTTGTAGCCAGTTAGTCAGAAGTGTGAGTAGCCTGGGGACCTCCAAACTTGTGACTGGCATCTCAAGTGAGGGCAGTCTTGTTGGGGACTGTGCCCTTAAAACTGTGGAGTCTGACACTAACAGTGGGTAGGCAGTGTCAGAACTGTACTGCAGTACTGTAGACATGATGACGTTTAGATACACCACTGGATTTGTTTTGCTAACAATTTTGTTAGGTTTTACATCTATGTTCATAAGAAAGACTGACCTATAATTTTTTTCTAATATTATCCATGTCTTGTTTCGGTATCAAGGTTATACTACTCACACAGAATAAGCTGAGGAACTTTCCTTATTTTGCTATTCTCTCAAACAGTCTTTGTATATCTGGACATATCTACCACTTGAATAGTTTCATAGAATTCACCTTTAAAATCATCTGAGCCAAGGGCTTATCTGTGAGTATATGGGAGGAGGCAGATCTTTCACTAAAAATTAAAATTCTCTAATAATTACAGAAATATCTAGGTTTTTTATTTCACTTTAATCAATTTTATTGTCACATTTTAAAAATTGTTGTTTTATTTAAATTGTAAAATGTGGAGTTCCCTGGTGGCACAGTGGTTAAGAATCCTCCTGTCAATGCAGGGGACACGGGTTCAAGCCCTGGTCTGGGGAGATCCCACATGCCACGGAGCAACTAAGCCCATGTGCCACAACTACTGAGCCTGTGCTCTAGAGCCTGCTAGCCACAACTACTGAGCCCGCATTCTGCAACTACTGAAGCCCGTGTACCTAGAGCCCGTGCTCTGCAAGAAGAGAAGCCACTGCAATGAGAAGCCCGTGCACCGCAACAAAGAGTAGCCCCCACTCATCGCAACTAGAGAAAGCCCACACCCAGCAACAAAGACCCAAGTCAGCCATAAATAAATTAATTAAAAAAAAAAAAAAAAAAAAAAGTATAGGCATAAACTTATTCAAGGTATCTCTTATTTTTTAAAAATCTCTGCTATATCTGAAGTTATGTCCTCCTTTCCATTCCCAATACTACTTGTGCTTTCTGGGTTTTTCTTGATCAGTTATTCAAATGGTTTGTCTGTTTTATCAGCCTTTTCAAGAAACCAACTTTTGGCTATGTTAACTCTCTCCATTGTATCTTAACAAAACAAAACAAAACAAACTTTTCCAATTAGCCCCAATTCTATCACTTATTAACTAGAAGTGTAGATAAGTTTTTCTCTGTGCCTCCGTTTTCCCATCTGTAAAGTGGGAATAATAAGAGTACCTACCTCACAGGGTTGTTGCAAAGATTAAATGAGATAATCCTTGTAAAGCACATGGAACAGTGCCTGGTACACATAACAAGTACTCTACAAGTATTAGCTTTTATTTTTATCACCTATTTTACTTCACTTGAATTTATTCTGTTTTTCTTTTCCTAATTTAAATTAGGTGCTTATCTTATTAATATTTTTAATCTTTTAATATGAGTATGTAAGGCTTCAACATGTCACACAAGTTTAATAAGTCCTAATTTTCTTTATTGTTTAGTTCTAGGTGTTTTCTGACTTGCATTATCATTTTATTTTTGACCTGTGGGATTTACGGAGGTAGGTTTTTAAATTTCCAAATGTGTGCCTGTATATACTGTTTGTTACTCAGTTTTCACTTAAGTGTATGCTGACAAAAAGTATGGCTGATATGATCATGTGAACTGTATAAGAACTTGCTGTACAGCCTAGTACATGATCACTTTTAATAAAATGCTAACTTCTAAACCAAACCTAACTTCTAAAACTAAATGACCCTGTCATGCTCTCTGCTTAAAAAAATCTATAAATATTCTCATTTCATAGGATGGAATTACCAAGACATAAGAATTGTTATGATCTGGCCTCCGCCAGACTTTCTAACACCATCTTCCCATTCACTCCTCATACCTTTACAATGATCCAACTACACTGAAATCACTGAAGCCTCTATATTTACATGCATCCCTTTTAGACTCCCATCCTTTGCACATCCTTTTTGTTCTTCCCTTTGTTTCTCACCAAGTTAACTACAGTTCACTCTTCAGACTTGATCTATGCATCGTCTGTGTAAGCAATCCCTGACCCCTGCATATCAGGGTGAGTGAGCCGGCCCATCTCTGTACTTCTAGTGTACCCAGAACATGAACCATGGCTGCGCCTTAGCTCTTGACTAACACTCATTCATAAAGTATTTATTAATTACTTGGTATGCGCACCACGCTTATATGACAGTCAATTCCCTCCTCTCATAACGCTTATTTAGTCAGGTGATTCTTTTGACTTATCTTGCAGCACTTGTAGCCTCCACTTTCTATCATGTTACTAAGCAAAACAATAAATGTTCAACAGGTGCATGAAATGAATAAAAATAATATTAATATCTTAAGGGAAACATAACTGGGGAGTTAAATCAACTATAAAATCATATAATAAACTCTAATAGTTCTTTGTAAGTACACTAACATCTACAAATGTATCTCCAAACCTTACAGTTATAGCCAGCTACTACTAACCCAACAATCCAAGTACTAGCTCAATAACTTTGCTCCCCAAATCACCACCCCTCTGGTGATTTCTACATGTTAGAGAAAAGAAATTTATATCCAAGTCATGAAACGGGGAACCTTAGTATATGCAAAAGCCCTTTCCCCCCAAATATTTCTGCCTTATTTCATATTTTGAATGATCTTTGCTTTAAGTTTATTAGCTTTTTCTTATAATACTTTTTTTTATACTATGAAGTAAGAATTCTAACATGTTATACATACTTGACATGTACTAACTCATTTAATCCTCACACTAACTTTATAAGGCAAGTATTCTCATTATGCATAATTTTATAAAAATAAATCCCCCAAATCAATAACCTGTAATGTAAAGGTCGGTGAGGTGCAAATGGGGTGGAGGGGAGTGTGGTAAGGAGGGCAGTGGGGTGAGGGTAATGAAGAGGGCTTTAGGCTTCGGTGCATACTGTCAAAATTGTATGCAAGAACTTATTCATGCCTCATTTACGTAGTCTTTTTAAAATTAAAAAAAATTGTTCTGCAAAGAGACAATTAAGCCTCCTCTAGCCCTTAACCCACAAAAAAATGGACAGGAGGGAGGAAAGGAAGAAAGGACGAACAGGTAGGAAGTAGGTGAGCTCAGAAGTTAAATTAGAATTTCTATCTGAGACACCCAGAAAGAAACTATTGAAAATATAAGATAGTAGAACAGGAGAGAAGTATTAGGATGGAGGATAAAGACAAGAATTGAAATGTCACTATAGATTATGAAAAGATGCTACTGGAAATCTTGTGGCATGCTCTTCCTACAGTACCATATGCAGTTGCAATAACACAAACAACCACTGGAATCTAAAAGCATCCACAAACTGGAGAATGATCAAATAAGTAAGCAAGGAGAATACCCACCAAACTTAAATTAAGAAAAGAATAAAGATATCTGAGTTATGAGGAGGTAGTATGAATTGAAGAGAATGGGAATAGACTTTCTCTGTCTCCCTTTCAGGAGTAGCACAATAACCAAAGAGCCTGAGAGGCCTGTAGGATGTTTCTGAGACCATAAGTTCTAGGTTTCTCTACAGAAGACAGTAGGTGTGGGAATACATTTTCAATGGAGTCCAAGGAGAGACCAATAGGAAAGATGAAGCTCATCTTCAAGCCCGGCACTATAACTGCGTTCTGCAATGCTGGACCCTCAAAAGGCTCCTCCATCTAACAGATCTCAGCAGACGTAGAAGCAACTCTCATCTGCCACACTGCTAACAGATCTTGCAGTCGGGAGTGCCTGGAAGCACTGCGGACTGCTCCCAGAGCTTCAAGAAATGGGCAACAATTTGTCGGCCCCCTTGTTATCAGTCCACAGGACAGAAACAACTCTGACTTTCATGCCTATTGGTTTGCCACTGAATAATAGATGCCTATAGCCAGAACTAAATGAGTGCTTAGGGAACCCAAAGCCCCGGAATGGGCATAAAAAAATACAATTCATTTAAAGGGAATTCAGCAAACGGAGGGAAGGCTAAGCTGAAAATCAGAACAGCGGCTTCTAGTTAAACTTCGGAACTATTGAGTGACTGAATATCCAAGACAACAAGACGGTGTTAGTTGTACCAGTGGAGAAGAAACTCATGGATGTCAAAATAAAGGATCTGCCAAACTGGATACTGACGCAAGATTTCACCCCCAAAGGCACCATCAGAGCGTTTCAAAGAGGTTACTACCAGTATGACAACAAGTATGTCAATATAAACAAAGGGAGCACCCTTGGGGTTTCTATGGTGCTGGAAGCTGACATGCTTTTCAACTACTGCGTTTCTTACAAGGAACTCAAACATGAACAGCTACGCAAGAACCACTGATGAGGGCCCCACGTGAAGGGTGCTCTCTGCAGTCCTTACCATGACCATCTTTGCCCTGAACCTCTCTTTGAAGAACTTGATCTTTGCTGAATCCTATTACACCCTGAGAATTAATGCCCAATGAAAGATGACTGGTACATTTTTAAAATTTTTTAAATTAAAAAAGAGAAGAGACTGGGTGACTCAGAAGGCTGCCAGTTTTGATTAGGATCTAGAGGAGAAGAGGCTCTCAGCAGATCAAGCTCTGGTGCAAGCTGCCCTGATGCTCAGATGCAAAGGTATTAGAGACATCTGTGGTAAACGGACGCCATGTCAATTCTCTGGCAAGTTCCAGTAGGAGAGTTGCAGCACAGCCCTCTAGATTTTCTGAGGCAAGCACATAACTTCTATAGCACTGCATGAAAAGTGTCGGTCCTGGCATGACATTGGGCCCTAGCAGAGTTCCCAAGCATGAAACATTAAGGTTTAGTGACCAGAGCTACCCATCATGATCCACCAAGTCACAAGGTTATGCACAGCAGCAATCCACTGTGCAATGTCACAGGACCTAGGCAGGTCCAGAAGGCACTACTAAACTACAAGAGGTGGCCCAGAGCTTCATGTCACCTACCTCTACCATACTGGTATCTTTACTTCTGCTCACACCAATGACTTTATGGTAGGTTACTGGTGGCCAATGACAAAAAAAAAAACAACACCTGGGGCCTGGTTAACAGAAACAAATAAAAAATGGATTACTACTACTCTACAGCCCTATTTGGATGGCTCTGAAAGACAATGATGAAGTAGAAATTCTCTCAGTGGGTATGGTGCAGGGAGAAGTGACCAGAGAAGGGAAAACATGGACTCCTTGGGAGTGGCAAATGGTATGGCTGACTGGTTAGGGGGATAGAAGGGGCAAAACTGGAAAATAAGAGGGACTTCCCTGGCGGCGCAGTGGTTGAGAGTCCGCCTGCCGATGCAGGGGACACGGGTTCATGCCCCGGTCCGGGAAGATCCCACATGCCGCGGAGTGGCTGGGCCCGTGAACCATGGCCGCTGAGCCTGTGCTTCCGGAGCCTGTGCTCCGCAAGGGGAGAGGCCACAAAAGGGAGAGGGCCGCAAACCGCAAAAAAAAAAAAAAAAAAAAAACAAAAAAAAAAAAAAAAAAAAAAACTGGAAAATAACAGAAAGAATTTGGAGAAGAGGCATGTCGATGGTTCTGTGGGAGTCAGCACAAAGTGCCAATCTTCTATGTCTTATGTTAATGCCCACCACAAAGCACCAAGAGGGAAGGTGCATTTAACTGCATCCCAACTACAGACGGAGTGACTTGTCAGTGGACATCAGCCAGATTCTGCTCTTGACCACCTCAATGCTTAAGCAATAGGGCTGTGAATGGAGGAGCCCTAGTGACAGAAAGGAAGGCTTTACAAAGGCCCAGCAGCATGGTTTCCTTCTCATGAAGGTGACCTAATTACTGCTGCTGTGGAATGCCAACTAACACATGCAGGTGCAGAACTGACACTGACTCCAGATGTGGGTTTGCCTTTCCCGCCCACAATATACCCCATGGACAGCACCACTATCCCACAGATTACAGGATCAATTATGGCCTCAGGAACAGCTGCAGTAGAGGGACTACAGCATGTTCCCCTAACCCTCCTGTTTTAGAGACTGCTTTTAGCAATTACAACCAGCCACCACTCTGAAGGGTCAGTGACAGAGTGGACTTAACAGAACACGAGGTAATCTGCATAATAAAAGGGGTGGCAGTCACTTGCAGTGCTCAGCCTACCTTTCCTTGTTACAGCTGCAGTGGACAGATCTATGCACTGTCCAACAGCATCTGACATCAAGTGTGAGCCAAGGCACTGCTCTGTTTTGCTCCTCAGGGCTTCCTCCAAACCCAAAGACGACTGCTCAGCAGTATATAGGCACAACTACACAAGTGCTAGAGTTAGAGCTCCAGGAGCCATCCTCAATTAACAAAAGATGAAAGTCAGTGGATAAATGTCCCAAGTTCCTGTCCGTCTTTGGTGGGACAATGCTGAGGTGCATTCAGAAGGTACCTAAGGAAATTGAATCCCAGTTGCTCACAGTGATAACTAGCTCATGGACAAATTTTATGTAACTTTACTTTCTTCTCTCTCTCACTTTTCCCATTCTCTCATTTCTGCTTCTTTAGATCATCTCCCAAATAAACTACCCAAGCCATAAGTCCCTTTCTCAGGCTCTACTTTCAAAGAAACCCAAACTAAGACATGGTGCAGTTAGAACTCAAACTGAAGAAACTTTGCTCCACTGCCTGTGCTTTGAAGAGTGTGTTGCCTCTAAGTAGAAGAATGTAGTGCAGTACACTATGGGAAACTAAACATAAGTTAGAAGCAACAAGTAAGAATGTACACAGCAACGTGAAGAGATATAACTTTCTGGTGCTAAAGAAAATAGTGGGGGAAAAAAAGGGCAGAATATCTGTAACAAAGCCTAATTAAGTCAATGAAACACATACACACCAACAACACTATGTTTTATAAAGATACATTCACTCAAAGATATAGAGCAAACAAATTAGAATGGTTTCCTATGGCAGAATGAAAGGAAAATGGGAGTGGAAGTCAAGAATAAAGAAGACAAAATAAAATATATCAACTGAAGGGCCTTATAAAGAACAAAGATAGTAATTTTACTGCCATAAATTGAAGGTATGATTAACTCTAATTTCTGAACCAGAATTCAAAACAGAGAGAAAATAAAGGTGAACATAATTGTCACTATGTTAAATATTACTTGTCACAATAAATATATAACTGGAAAAGTTTACAGATTCATCTGTGTGCCACCTAAAATCATTCTGAATACTACCAGTGATACATACTCAACACTCTGGGAAACACTGTTGTGACTATTCTGAGATAAGAATGATAGAGGAGATCTTAAAATATATATACATATATATTTATACACACACATACATACACAATATATATAGTATAAATATTAATTAATTTGAGAGCTTAACCAAATTTATGTTAGAGAGGAAATAACTTGAAAATATAGTTTAATCATAAAGCCTTTTCTTAATGTGATGTTTCCTTCCTCAATAATGTGATGTTTTCCAATTTTACACAATGCGTAATTACAAAACAAATAGTGACTACTTTATTTTCAACACAGTGTTGAAATATTTCTGAATATGGCAAAGCCCTAAATCAATCATCAATTAAGAGTTGAAAAGAACTTTAATAAAAGAATTAAAAGTAGTTAGTTTTATATTATAAGGTAATATTACCTCACTATAAGGTATTTCTCTAAGGACGTTATCAGACTAATGTTTATTTGTTAAAGTGGAACCATCAAATTCTGCTTAATGAGTGTCTTCACAGGTCTCCATTCATTTAGCAATAATTCTATTAAATGAGATACCATCTTTCAGTAAGTGTCAGAATTATACCTGCAGAAATACTTTAAACATTCTTAAATTTTACTAAATCTCATATAGCATTTAAAATAATAACGAAAGAGATAAATGAAAAGAATAGTATTTATTTCTCTAAAAACTACTCTTCTAAAGAGACAATACTTTGCTTTTTTCACAATACCTCCTTTTCAGCATGCTAAGGCTTGAACAACAATGTGCAAAAATATGTGTTGTATGTAAGCAAGTGAGGAGACCAACAATACAGCAGAACATCAACTTTAGTGTTTCTTTAAACTTAGAAAACTCGGATTTAATTAGATTTGAAGAATTACTTATGTTTGCTATTAACGATGCCCAATATTATCCCTGCTTTCCAGATAAAAAATGTGGGCATCATCATCTCTTTTCAACATCTAGTCACAAATCAGTGTCCCTTCTTCCTTCATAACATACCCTACTCCATTTAGTCCTTCTTTTCTATTTCCACTATTATCACTCTGACTGAATTCTGATTACCTCATGCCTAACTACTCCTACAGCCTTCCAAGATCCCTGACTCCTCACTCCATTTCTCTAATGATGTTTGTTCATACATCACTGCTAGAGTAATTCCCCTAAAATACAGTTTTCTCTATGTCATACTTCCTACCCTCTCCAAGACCTCTTCTACACTCCTATGGAAATATCCATTTTCTATCAATCAGCTTTTCCAGAAACATCTTTTAATTCTTTCTTTACCTATCAAATTCTACTCATCTTTCAAAGCCCAGATCAAATAACCTCTTCTATGTTCTAGCTGTACTTCTCCGTGCTACAGAACTCTGACTGGAAGTAATAAATGACTCCTTTGACATTTATCACTTTCACCTGGCGATGCTGGTTATCATTACTTGTATTACTTATATACATACTTTACTGATATGACCATAAACAGAGGTTGGGGACCATGTTTTTTATTTTCTGATTCCTCCTTTGTGACTTGTTGTTACATAATTTAAGAGGGACCCAAAAAAGTAATATTCTGAAGGACAAAAATAAGTGCTCTGGGACCTTAAACTAGATAAAGAGGGAAAAACATGCCTAGAGAAAAAATAATATGAGCAGAAGGGAGAAAAAACAGGACAATTTCAAATCATCGGCTGAAGAGTATCATACATGCAAGGGGTATAGAAGAAGAAAATTAAACATCTGCTAAATAATCAATGCTTAAAGTTTTTCATAATTTCAGGTAAGTTGATCCCTACCTTGATCAAGATTCTCATTATTTCTTGCTTGCAACAATTAAGAGTATCCTAATTGTCTCTCTGCTTTTGGTATCTCCCCCTTCCAAACTATCATTCACATCACTGCCATGCTAATTGTAACAAAACAAAATTATGATCCAAAATACCTCTGTTAAAATTTTTCAAAGACTGCCAACTACTCACAAAATGAAGTCTAAACTCCTTATCATGGCATCCAGAGTTCTTCACAAACAAGCTCTCTTCCAGCCTTGTCCCTCAAACCCTCTCTCCCGTCCTGAATTCAAACCATACAAAATGATTTCTTCTGTCTTTTGCACACTCTATACATTTCAAGTTTCCCCTGCTTACACTGGGCTCTATGCATGAAATTCTACTGCCTCCAAATTACAGTCAGCAATCTTCTACTTATCCTTTAAAACTCTACTCAAATGCCATTCCCTATGTGAAGCCTCCCTGACAATTCTCGCCTCCAACAATGTTGGTGGAGCCTTTCTAGATGATACCAATACACTTTTCCAATTTCATATAGCACTTTTCAAGTTGCACTCGCATTAACTCTTTGTATACTCATCTCTAATCGGATTATTTTTTGAGAGTAAAGTAAGGAACTCATTTTACCGAATGTTGCATATTCTCGGCACCTAACACAGTACCTGCAGTAGAGTAGGTGTTTAGTAAGTGTTTAAAGGGAGAAAGAAATGGATGGATGCAGGCAAAGCTGTCACTCACTTAATGCTACACTGTTGAGAGACTTTATTACCAGAGGAGTTTGTCCTTACTTTGGTAGGCTAACAAAGAGTTACTGACAGTACATGCAGAATTACCTCTGAGAAAATTTAAGCTGGTAGCAACACACAGATGGAAAAGAGAGTGAGGAGAGGCACAAAGTGGGAAAAGTCCTGCAATATTTCAGGTGAAATGTGATATAAGAACTTAAACTTGGATGATGACGAGGAGATTAGAAAGGAGATGATGAAAACATTCATGATATATTATAGAGGTAAAATTGATAGGACTGATCTCTTATTAAGAGTAGGAAGGGGGGCTTCCCTGGTGGTGCAGTGGTTGAGAGTCCGCCTGCCGATGCAGGGCACACGGGTTCGTGCCCCGGTCCGGGAAGATCCCACGTGCCGCGGAGCGGCTGGGCCCGTGAGCCATGGCCGCTGAGCCTGTGTGTCCGGAGCCTGTGCTCCGCAATGGGAGAGGCCACAACAGTGAGAGGCCCGCGTACCGCAAAAAAAAAAAAAAAAAAAAAAGAAGGGAGGAAGGGGTG
>NW_020175660.1:1243160-1249249 GCF_003031525.2 Neophocaena asiaeorientalis asiaeorientalis | reverse complement strand
CCCAAAAAAAAAAAAAAAAAAAAAGATTAGGAAGGAAAAGATGAAGAATCAGATTTGGCACTGAGACTTTGAGCGTGGGTGACAAAGAGGTCCAGTAGTAGAAGTGGGAACACTGAGTGTGAAGCAAGCAGTTGAAAATACGTGTCAAATCTTAGAAAAGTGTCACAGCAGAGATATGATGTTGAGAGAGATCATTTTAGAGGTAATTGCTGAAATCAAGAGATTAGGAAAGACTTAAAAAGGAAAAACAAGAATTTCAATTATAAAACCTTAGGGACGGTCATTATTTAATCATAGGAGGACAACTATTCTTTAATTAAAAAAATAATAGGAGAAGAAAGAAAAAAATTTTGAGGGAGTAATTAAAGAAGTAGAACTAGAAGAGCACAGGGTCATAGAAGCCAGCAGCATTTCATGAAAGGAAAAATGGCAACTACTACAGTGATTAAAGAGTATGAAACCTAAAAAAAGACAATTAGAAAGTCATGAATATTTCTCAAAAGAACAAATAGACCAGCTTGGAAGGGACAGAAGGATGATGAATGAATGCTATAAGGAAGCAGAACCTACTATTTAAAGAGGAAAAAGTATAGACCACTTCACAAAAGTGTATGTTCTGGTTTTTATTTTTTATTTTTTTGTGCGGTACGTGGGCCTCTCACTGTTGTGGCCTCTCCCACTGCGGAGCACAGGCTCCGGACGTGCAAGCTCAGCGGCCATGGCTCACGGGCCCAGCCGCTCCGCAGCATGTGGGATCCTCCCAGACTGGGGCACGAACCCGTGTCCCCTGCATCGGCAGGCAGACTCCCAACCACTGCGCCACCAGGGAAGCCCCCTGGTTTTTATTTTTTTAAAGTACAGATCCGTGAAGGATTAAACCTTTTACCTGATGATCTGTCTCTATGGATTTGAAAATAATGAACTTGATTTCTCTGTACATATTGTCTTAGAATGACTTCTTCTCCCCTGTCCCTTATGTTACTGCAGTTCCCACTTCTTTGAATAAATTCTACCTCCAAAGATCTATTATTCAAAGTAACAATTTTATCCTAAATTCTAAATATGTGGAAGTTTCAGAATAATGTAAACATTCATTTTAATATAATCTTCCATTCTAACCTGTTTTGTCATCATGAGAGGAAAGAAATTATTACATACATCACTTAATGCTTATTTGCTACAATTAAAGAAAGTTGTATTAGTAATAAATACTTTTTACTCCTGAAGAGGTTCAACATTTATAAGGAGAGAAAAGTATGTTATAACTATTGATACTTATGAACTCATAAGGAAGGTGATTAAAGAATAAAGAAGCTAACATAAAGCTGCAGTGGTAATACAGAAGGACTATTTTCAATTGTTAAGAAATGAGAATTTTCATATTATTCTAATTATTTTCTTAAAAGTCTTTTTCTTACCTCAGAGATGTGGCTAGATAAAACTGTACTTCCAATTTTCTCCAAACAGCTTTGACCTATGCTTCCATCTCATGAATTCCAAGACAGTATTAAACTGATGCATATTTTCATAAATCTGTTTAGAAAAAAGGAACATATTCAAGACTGAAAGAATGTTTATTTGTCAGAATAACACATGTAGAAGAAATAGCAAAATTTTATCATGCATAAAACTATACATTTTCAATGTAAAGTCAACGAAAACTTCTACAGTACTTTAGAAATCTATCACTTCACAAACTTCTGCCCAAACAAGTTTCACATTTTGAGTATTTTCAACTTTACAACATAGTAGTTCTGCAGAAAAAATTACTCACATGTAAAATTTCTGTCATCAGCCTAAGCTTTTGAAGAAAAAAAAAATCACATCTCAAACTGAAAAATGATAACAGCCAGAAGCAGCACTAAAATTTACAATTCTACAATATTCAGATTCCTACTTGAACAAAAATTGGACCACCCAGCCAGTATTTCACTTTCTATCACAAAGTCTCAGTAAGCAGTTTTAATTTCAAACTTCAGCCTAGAACATTAGGAATTGTGAGGGTCAAGAATTAATTGCACTGCTTGGTCTAAGTCCATGGCATAGGTTTCAACTGTGTTACTACTGCATTAGCACCCTACTGCTTTAAGAGACAACGTTCATAAATCTAAACGAGGAAAAACATTAAAAATTTTAATTTACTGAAAGGCAGGTGTGCTGTTTACTTACAGATCATAAAAATAATTTCATTGAATGTATCTTTTAACTGAAATGTCAAATAGTACAGTATTCTGTTTCATATTTTAAAAAGAAAAATTTTAAGCTGTATGAATATTACTTATGTCCCACTGCAAGGTCAAAATGCCTTTGTCTTCAAGCCCATTTCGAAGTATCACTTGTGTCACACTGAGGTTTAGTAGTCTTGGCAATAATGACTAAATTCATGTAAACTGGGGCAACCTGAAACGGTCTAGCATATCAGATAGCCTTTCTTACGGACAAGAGTCTCCACTCGGCAGACAGGCTGCCATAGGGCCATGCTAAATCTTTCATGGTCCAACTAAAGACAGACTGACCCTGAAAGCAATTAGTAATGCTTTGTCTGCATTTAGAAGCCTTTTAACAGTCTTCTCAATGCACTAGTTACCTACAACTTCACCAGACCCCTGACATTTTTCAGGGTATTCACATGACTATAAAACTCTTACACCATCACTCAGAGAAATCAGGGAGAGCAGTAATGGAGACCTGGTATTTAGGTGTTTTTTTTTTTCTCTGAGATAATCATAGTCTTAAAAAATTTACCTTATACTAATCAAAAAATAAAAGCATTGTGTTTCCACTTTAGAAATGGCATAAAGATTTTCCTCCAAAGCCATTCTTTGCCAATAACTCCGTTCTTCCCTAAGGGTGTATGGAAGAGAGGGGAGGCAATCACTACATTAAACAAAGCTCAGATTAACCTAGTCTCATAAAGTTTTAAATAGTCCATCAAAGTGACTATGTTTAAAAATATATGGCTCGCATTCGTACTTTCCTGGTGGCGCAGTGGTTAAGAATCTGCCTGCCAATGCAGGGGACATGGGTTCGAGCCCTGGTCTGGGAAGATCCCCACATGCTGCGGAGCAACTATGCCCGTGCGCCCTAGAGCCCATGAGTCACAACTACTGAGCCCGTGCTCCACAACTACTGAAGCCCGTGTGCCTACAGCCCACGCTCTGCAACAAGAGATGCCAACCGCAATGAGAAGCCCACGCACCGCAACGAAGAATAGCCCCCAATCGCCACAACTATAGAAAGCCCGCAATGCAGCAATGAAGATCCAACACAGCCAAAAATAAATAAATTTATTTAAAAAAAAATATGGCCTGATTCTAATTCTACCAGATATTTACAATGGATCAAACAATAAATAAAATTAGCATGTAAACCACTTATCAACCATTGTTTATTATAGCACTATTTATTACAACACTGCTTCCTTGGTGTGAAAAAAAAGCTACAAGCTTTATGCTAAAGTTAATTAAAAAGAAAGGAAAATACATAATCACAAAGAATCTTCAAATATACCACCTGCAAAGTCCAAGACTCTGAATTATCTATCCTCCCTCAATTCTCTCATATGTACAAATACATGACAAATCATACACTTCAGAAAACCTTTTCTAAGGATTGAATTTAAGACTGGCTAAGGAAAACCAAGTAAGATTTCACTTCATTACTAAGAGGAAAATAAAAGGCAATCAAAGGACAGGATGTGCTTCACGATTCAGGTCTGCAAGTCACTTTTTACATACTAGAAATTGTGTGAGTCAAAGTAAACCGTTTCCTAACCTTTGCAACTACAGTCCTTTAAGCAGAGATCTATAAATATGTACAGGCACAGAAATAGGATTTACATAGGCAAAATGCCTGCAACAACTTTAATCACTCAATTTATAAGGTAATTTGCCACAGGCTTTTAGCACTATAAACTGTGTTTAACAGTGACAAGGGATCCAGTCAGAACCAAACACTAAACAATTGTAAGGATTAATATTTTCACCAAAGATTTTGTGCCTGGGCTTCCCTGGTGACACAGTGATTGAGAGTCCGCCTGCCGATGCAGGGGACACCGGTTCGTGCTCCGGTCGGGAAGATCCCACATGCCGCGGAGTGGCTGGGCCCGTGAGCCATGGCCACTGAGCCTGCGCGTCCGGAGCCTGTGCTCTGCAACGGGAGAGGCCACAGCAGTGAGAGGCCCGCGTACCGCGAAAAAAAAAAAAAAAAAGATTTTGTGCCTGAAATTTTTAAGTTTCTTAGTTCTAGAAAACATATTAAGTTAAGGTAATTCTTTTAAAAACACATTAGAGCTTCTTAATGACTCATAATAAATGAAAGGTGAATCTTTCTGGATATATTCTAGTACTTTGTAATTCAGAGCGAACATTGGAATTTCCTCAAAGTTAATAAGCATTTGCAAACATGGGAAAAGTTCATTTTAATCCCATATTGCCTTTACAAAAATCTTTTTTGCCATAAAAATGTACACATCCCTCTCGGTTTTCAAAATTATTAAAGTGGTTAAATCTTAAAGCACTGGGATACTTTAAAGATCACTAACCATACAGAATCCATCAGTGACAAACATCAATTGTGGATATTCTAGTTATCTTGCGGTGTTAGACATTACCTATTAACTCCTATATTAGTAAGATTTGCAAAGGAACTAGTATAAATATGCTTTTGATAAATACTCAGTCTAAGACAAAATTTAAGATTGCTTTTCTATTTGTACCAGATGTCAAAAAGTAGATTTCTTAGTATTCACAAAATCAGCAATACTGATTGTACATTTTTCCTTCCACCACTCCAAATCCCCTTTCTTCATTTCCCCTCTCTTAGCATTCATAAAAAGCACCCCACATACTGTATAAGTACTGCTGTAAACATCATAGCTGCAATTATAGAACCATTTTTAAAAATAGCAAATTACAAAATAATCATTTTACAAAACATTTCAGTTGGGCTCTTAAACTAAAGGTATTACTATTAAAACTTTCAGTACATTAGCTAAAAAACTCAAACATTATGCTTCAGAAAAACATAATACAGTTTTAGCTGTAACTCAAATGAACAGTATAATTTAGATTAGTTTATCATGCATTTCTATAATAAAGGATGTAATCCACTTAATACAGAAAGGGGGGTCAAACGTATTAACAAGTTATATTCTAAATGTTCCAAAAGTTCATTTATAAATTGAATATAAGCTTGATTTAGAAACTCAAGATGCCTTTTCTCATAAAACTAAAGATATAAACAGTGGCATTAAACCCCAAATACAAATAAACTTTAGTGTATAATTCTATGATAGCACTCTTCCGCTTAAGCATATTTCCGTATCAAACTGTAACTTTCTTATTCATTGCTATATCCTAGAACTTAGCACAGCTAATGACACAGAGTAGGATTTCAACAAATATTAGCTGATCTGAAGTACTGAATAGCAAAAACTCAGTGATGTGAAACTTAGTTGTCTAGAGAACAGAGAACCAAAAGGCATGGGGAAAAAAGCTTCTTCCAAAGAGATATGACAAAAGGATGCCTAACACCAGGGTTAGAAAGCTCTAGTCTAAGCCAATAGTGTCAATTTCCATCCCCCCTGCCAATGAGAGGGTTAGCAATAAGCATCTGATGCAATTCTGGACAACAAGACAAGACACTAAGTTTGCTGGGGAGCTTCTGGGAAAGGTTTTCCCAGGCTGATGAAAAAGAGACACCCAGGTGAAAACACGTACTTTTTGCAGGTAACTTTGGGTTTGAATTGTTAAGCAGAACAATGGCAGCCATCTTAGGACCATGAGGAGAGAAACTGCCTAAGAGGACAACCCAACAGAAAAAGAATGGCAGTGTTAAAAGATGGAAAAAACCTGGGTGGTCCTTGGTGATGCTGCTATGCTTGAATGAAATAATCCTAGAATCATTTTACTAACTTGCATCTTTTTATTATAGTATATTCAACCCTTTTATTATTTATGTAATTTTCAATTACCAAAAGTAACCCAGTGGATACAGTCATTTAGGGATAGATACACTATTTCAATGAATTCAACTGTTATTTACACAGTGATAACTCTCTTAAATTTATATCTTTTTTTTTTTTTTTT
>NW_020175660.1:1171541-1242464 GCF_003031525.2 Neophocaena asiaeorientalis asiaeorientalis | reverse complement strand
TTTTTTTGCGGTACGCGGGCCTCTCACTGTTGTGGCCTCTCCCGTGGCGGAGCACAGGCTCCGGACACGCAGGCTCAGCGGCCATGGCTCACGGGCCCAGCCGCTCCACGGCATGTGGGATCTTCCCAGACCGGGGCACGACCCCCTGTCCCCTGCATCAGCAGGTGGATGCTCAACCACTGCGCCACCAGGGAAGCCCTAAATTTATATCTTAATCCAGATCCTTCTTTTGAACTAGATACATATTTCCAAACTATATTATAATATATACTATATACTATAATACAACTGTATTAAATATTTATTCCAGTGACACATCAAGAGAACAGAATATAACAGCCATCATCTACCAGCACAAAAACTGTTTATGCACCCATATTCACTTTTCTGGCTAATAACAGCACCGGCTACCTGTCAAAGGTTAAAATCTCTGGGTCACTAGTCCCACATCCCACTGCTGTACTTACTATATTGGGCAGTTATTTATTGCTGCCTGTTCTAACCCTGATATATCTTTGAAATCTGTCTCTCTCAACTCTATACACATCTAGTGCAGCCTCCCATCTCTTGTGGAACACACCTCCATTCTTGCCTCTGCACTGCACTCATGTTTCTAAAATACAACTGTGCATCATGAAAAGATTATAAACATCATAAGTCATTAGGAAACACAAATTAAAACTATAATGAGATACCACTACAGAATGGCCATCATCAAAAAGGCAGACAACACCAAATGTTGGTAAGGACGTAGAGAAACTGGAATTTCCACACATTGCTGTAAAATGGTGCAGCCACTTTGGACAACAGTTCGGTAACTTCTTAAGAAGTTAAATATAAACTCACCAAAATTCCAAAAGTCCCTTCATAGGAACCTGTCCAAGAGAGACGAAAATATGTGTCTATATAAAGACTTATATTCAGGGACTTCGCTGGCGGTCCAGTGGTTAAGACTCTACATTTCCAACGCAGGGGGCATGGGTTTGATCCCTGGTGTAGGAACTAAGATCCCACAGGTCGCCCGGAGTGGCCACCCACCCCCCACCAAAAAAAAAAGACTTACATACAAATGTTCTCAGCAGCATTACTCAATAGCAAAGAACTGGAAACAATCCAAGCATCCATCAGCTGATGAATGGATAAACAAAGGGTAGTATCATCAAACAATGGAATATTATCAGGTAATAAAAAGGAACAAAATACTGATACGTGTTATAACATGAACGCACCTCAATAATATGCTAAATAAAAGAAGCCAAATGCAAAATACTACATGTATGATTCCATGTACATGAAATACTCAGAAAAGGCAAATTGAAAGAAAGAGAAAGCAAGGCAGTGGTTGCCTAGAGCAAGCAGTAGAAGGGGGAAATTTGGGGCGGTGATGAAATGTTCTGAGATATTCATAGCACAACCCTAAAATTTTATTAGAAATAATAAAAATACAAGTGTGTTTTAAAATTTTTCAGTGATTTCCAATTATGTACAAAATAAAGTCCAAATTCTTTAGGAAGACATTCATAGAATGCTATAGTCTGCTTTCAATCTATTTAACCTGCTTTATCTTCTGCTACAATCCCTGCCAGAAAGCCTCTTGCTGGCCATGTTAAACTATTCGCTGTTCCTAAACATGCCAGGCTATTTACTGCTTCTACCTTTCTTCACACTTGCTATTCTAATTCAAAAATCAAAATGTTCTTATCTTTATCTTTTGTCAAGTGAAGTTCCATTTGTCCTCACGAAGTTCCATCTCAAATAACTCCTCTGTTGAACCTTCTTCACTCCTTATGTGGCTAGTTGTTCCACAGGAGTCTGGTAATAACACATTATAGCACTTTTCATACTGAATTACGATCGTCTATTTATAGGTATATCTTCTTTATTAAGACAACCCCTGAGTACAGCTGTGTCCCCTATGTTTTAATAAGCACAGTCCAGTGACTAGCACACAGGAGGTAATCTATTTATTTTTGAATAAGCGACAGATGAAGAGTGACAGGGAAGAGAAAAATCCAAAAGTAGGTAAAATGAGCTCTGTATCACAAAGATAGTTGTATAAGGATGGTTACTGTCAATGTTATTTAAGAAAGAAAAACAGAAGCCACTCAATGTCACCTAAATGTTTTTCAGTGTACTATCAGTTAAACAGCCACACTGAACACTCTATGGTCATTAAAAAAAATGAAATACATCTTATCTGTCTGTACTGACTTGGAAAGCTATCCCAAATACTCTTAAGTTTAAAGATGCAGACGTAGAGAACAGATTAGAGGACACGGGGCAGGGGGGAAGGGGAAGCTGGGACCAAGTGAGAGAGTAGCATTGACATGTCTACACTACCAAATGTAAAATGGATGGCTAGTGGGAAGCTGCTGCATAGCACAGGGAGATCAGCTCGGTGCTTTGTGATGACCTAGAGGGGTGGGATAGGGAGGGTGGGAGGGAGGCAATATGGAGATATATGTATACATGTACCTGATTCACTTTTTTTGTTGTACAGCAAAAACTAATACAACATTGTAAAGCAATTATACTCCAATAAAGATACTAAAAAAAACATGAAATAGTCACTTCTCCACTCTTAAAAAGAAAACTGTACACACATATAGTAGTATGTGCACGCACACATGCATGCAATAAATGTGAGGCAGGTAAGGGGCTGAAAGGGTACACACCAACTGTTCCGAGTACAGCCAAAAAAGTGGAAACAACCTAAATGTCTATCAGTTCATGGAGAGAGAAACAAAAGGTGGAATATCCAGCCATAAAAAAAGCCATAATAAGAACCAATTCAGATATAACAGGGATGAACCTTGAAAATATTTTGTTAAGTGAAAGAAAGAAGCCAGACATAAAAGACCTCATATTATATGATTCCATTTATATGAAATTCCAGAATATGCAAGTCCATAGAAACAGAAAATATATTAATGGCTGTCTGGGATTGGGGGTAGAGGGTGGGACTGGAGAAAAACACCAAAAGGATGATCCCTAAAAGAAAAAAAATGGATAAATTGGACTTCATCAAAATTTTAAATGTTTGCTCTGCAAGAAACCCTGTTAAGAAGATGAAGACACAGGTACAGACTGGGAAAATATATTTGCAATCCCTATATACGACAAAGGACTCATCTAGAATACATAAAGAAATCTCAAAACTCAACATTAAAAAAATTCACCTAGAAAATGGGCAAAGAATATGAAGAAGTATTTCACTGAAGAAGATATCTGGATAGCACATGAAAAGATACGGCCAACAACACTAGCCATCAGGGAAATGCAAATTAAGACTATGCTGAGATATTATTACACACCTAATCGAACAGCTAAAATAAAAAACAGTGACAATACCAAGTGCTGACAAGAATGTGAAGAAAACGGATCTTTCATACATTGCTGTTGAGACTATAAAACGGCATAGCCACTTGGAAAATGGTTTGAAAGTTTCTTTAAAAACTAAATATACACTCACATGTAACCAACTGCACTCCTGGGCACCTGTCCCAAAGAAACGAACATGAATGTTCACAGCAGCCTTATTTTTAATAGCCAAAACCTGGAAAAAATAGAATGCCCTTCAAAAGATGAATGGTTAAACAAACTATGGTACATTCATACCATGGACTCCTACTCAGCAATAAAAAAGAATAAACTATTGATTCATACAACTTGGATGGATCTCAAAGGATTAGGCTGAGTGAAAAAAGGTCATGTACTGTATGGTTCCATTTAAAAAACACTCTCGAAATGACAAAATCATAGAGATGAAAAAGAGATTAATGGTTGCCACAGGGGGCAAGTGTGTGGGTAGCTTAAGGGAGATCTTTGTGGGGACAGAACCCATGTCTTGATGCTGCAGTGGTTACACTCATCTACCAACACAGTGTTTAAATGGGTCAGAACTATATAAACAAAATGTACCAGTGTCAACTTCTGGATTATACTGCACTACATGTATGAAGTAACCACTGGGGGAAGGTGAAGGATACAAGGGCCTCACCTTACTATTATTTTTTCAATTTTCTATGAATCTATAATTATTTTAAAATTTAAAATGTAAAAAACTCTACCTTCTAAAAATATTTTTACCTCTGCTTTAGATTTGGAATAGCAAAATAACTGTTCAAAGATTATTTAAGATACATTATTTTTTTCAAATCAGCTAGACAACTTCAATTCTGGAGTGGTTTCCAGTACCCTGTGGGAATGATGAATCCCCATAATAAAAGTCTAAAGAAACCAGCAATTCCTAGACCAAATTCTGGGTCTTCAGTTCCCTCTGTACCCCTCACCCTCTGGTTCTGGGAAAAAGGAGTTACTCCTAGGTGATGTCAGATCTGTTTTAGGGGTAGCAAATGTAGCAAGTTTGATATAACCACCTACAACAGAACGAACCCCCAAATAATCATCTCCCTGTATGCTCTTTTTCAATTTATTCTTCTGACAATGGAGCATAAAAACCACTACTAAATTTTCATTTTAATTTTCTCTATAATTTATTAAGGTAATATTCACAGTAAAAGACATTTAAATGATTTGATACATCTTCTTTTCCTTTCCAAATATATCTAGTTCAGTCAGTAGAGAAATATGTATCACCCATTTTTTTCCTGTAGAGTTTTGAGAAATTATCCATAGATCATTTGTTTTATTAGCTGATAGGTAAACACACCATACTACATATAAACAATAAAATTTCTGCTATTAGGAATCATCAGGAATTTATTCTAGAGTGCTAAGGGTTCACCAGTTCTTCTAAAATGTGCATTGTTGCACCTTCTCGAATGAAGAATAAAGATTATTTAGAATTAACGTTATGAACACCAATTACAGAGTTATGCTACAACATAGTGAAATTATCAGGGACTATTAATACATAGTGCTGTTGGCCCCAGTTCTAAATGGTCCCAAGAGTGCTGTGTTTATTTAGATTAAGTCCCCTACATACGAACGAGTTCCCTTCCGAGAGGTGTTAAGTCCAATTTGTTCGTAAGTCCAGCAAAGTTAGCCTAGGTACCCAACTAACACAATCGGCTATATAGTATACTGTAAATAAGTTTATAATACGTTTCAGACAAATAATACATAAAAAGCAAACAAACACAAAAAAATAAAGAAAACATTTTTAATCTTTCAGTACCTTGAAAAGTACAGTAGTACAGTACAACAGCTGGCATACAAGGGCACGTCTGCATCCTTGAAAGTTTGCAACTTGAAGATTCGCATGTAGGGGACTTACTGTACTTATTTACTTGCTTGTCTGCTTATTTGTTTTAGCTTGCATCCCCATTTTTTCTTGTTAAGTTTTCTTTCCCTTGCTAACAGCTACCTAGAATGCATGTTTGCTCATAATAACAGTATCCTCTCCCCACTTTTCATTTACATCATCCCTGTACTAGCTTAATATAGCTCTATGTTTTGAAGTCTATAAAAATAAAAAGGCTGGGGCTTCCCTGGTGGCACAGTGGTTGAGAATCTGTCTGCCAATGCAGGGGACACGGGTTCGAGCCCTGGTCTGGGAAGATCCCACATGCCGCGGAGCAACTAGGCCCATGAGCCACAACTACTGAGCCTGCGCGTCTGGAGCTTGTGCTCCGCAACAAGAGAGGCCGCGACAGTGAGAGACCCACGCACCACGATGAAGAGTGGCCCCCGTTCGCTGCAACTAGAGAAAGCCCCCACACAGAAACGAAGACCCAACACAGCCAAAAATAAAAATAAATAAATAAATAAAATTTTATAAATAAATAAAAAGGCTGCATATGACAGCCTGAGACTGAGGGTATAAAAAGTGAACACATCTTCTCTTATGATCAAATAATGTTTATGCTGTGATATTATAACAATTTTTATAAGACCACTTCAAGGAGAAGGGATAGATGAGACACCTGAATGAGACAACCAAGGAAAAAAACAAAGATGGGTGGAGCTAAGAACTATAAACACACCTCAAATCCCTACTCAACATTTCTAACAAGATGCTAAGTTCAAAATACATGAAACAGAACTCATTATTTTGTTTCTCCATCTTCTCACAAACCTGTTTCTCTTTAATTCCTTATTTGGCTTAATGTACAACTGTTTACAAGAAGGTTTTTTTTGCCACTACCTAGTAATGTTGACATTTAACATACCCAAAGACCCCAAAATTCTAGCTCAAGGTATATAATCTGGGGAACCTTTTGCACATATCTACCAGAAAGCATGTACAAGAATATTTACAGCAGCATTTTCTTAACAGCAAACACTAGAGGAAACCCAAGTGTCCAACAACAGTAAAATGGATAAACTGTAGTATATTCATATAATGGAATTACCACATAGTAGTATAAATGAATGTACCTCAGATAAGTGTGTCAGCATGAATGAAATCTCGAAACCATAATGTTGAACAACAACAAGTCCAGGGCTTTCCTGGTGGCGCAGTGGTTAAGAATCTGCCTGCCAATGCAGGGGACATGGGTTCGAGCCCTGGTCTGGGAAGATCCCACAAGCTGTGGAGCAACTAAGCCCGTGCACCACAACTACTGAGCCTGTGCCCTGGAGCCTGAAAGCCACAACTACTGAGCCCACGTTCCACAGCTACTGAAGCCTGCGTGCTCCGCAACAAGAGAAGCCACCACAATGAGAAGCCTGCACACCGCAATGAAGAGTAGCTCCTGCTCGCTGCAACTAGAGAAAAGCCCGAGCGCAGCAACAAAGACCCAACACAGCCAAAATAAATAAATAAATAATAAAATACATAAATTAAAAAAAAACAAAAAAACGAAGGTTGGAGAGAGAGCCAGAGCGGGGGAAGAAAACCAAAAAAGCCCAATAGGTCCAAGATGAACACATATATACAGTATGACTCCATTCACACAAAACTCAAAAATAGTAAACACTAGGAAAATGTATGAAAAAGGAAAAAATATAAAAGTGGAAAAACTTAAGGAAAAGTAACAGAATAACATTTAATAATTTAGGATGATGGTTTCTTCTGGGAAGGAAGAAGCCATTGTCCTGAGGCCTGGAAAGCTTCTAAGATGCCATTACATTTATTGAGATAGGAGGCTGGGACAAACATATTCATTTATTATTAAAACTTCGTAAAATGTACATCTACATCATATGTACCCTTGTATATAGGATAGATTTTAGAATAAAAATTTTAGTTTAATCTGAAGTAAGTATGGTTAAATGTTAGTATTTTTAAAGTCTGGGTATCAGGTACACAAATGTCTATTATATCACTTCCTATATTTTGGAATCTATCATAAGTTAATTAAAGAAACTAAGACATAAGCATTACAAAATTGCATTTTGAAATTTAAGGACATGATATGACAAATCTTTAGAAGCAATAAAACAAATACTAAGCTAAATACTAGATCCAAACAAATACTATTATAAAATGAAAAAGAAAAAAAATTACTTCATCTCCTGAGATAATGCAACAGAATATACACAACACTACCTATATATTATTCATTCCAAAAAATTTTATCTTTAGTCATGAAATACAAAAATGCAAACAGTAAATGTAGGGTATCCTATTAAAAAAAAACTAGATGAGATTTCATAAAAGACCATGAGGGTAAGGGTGAGGGGTGGTGGAAACAGTGGCTATTGCAGCTTTCAAATGGCTCAGAAAAAAAAGTGTGGGTATTTTTATAAACAAAGAGAGAGAGAGCAGATGAGGCAAAACATTAGCAAGTGAACTGGTAAATATAGCTGAAATGGGTATTTACTATCTGTTAAAATATTATATCAATTTAAAAGTTTTTAAGGTAAAAAAGTTGGGGAAAAAGAGGTACTTTATCCGTTATGAGTTATAATTTTACACATAGCTTTTAGTAAACAATGTCAGTATGACAGAGATTATTAAAACCAAATATTGAGGGCTTCCCTGGTGGCGCAGTGGTTGAGCATCCGCCTGCCGATGCAGGGGACGCGCGTTTGTACTCCGGTCTGGGAGGATCCCACGTGCTGCGGAGCGCCTGGGCCCGTGAGCCATGGCCACTGGGCCTGCGCGTCTGGAGCCTGTGCTGCGCAACGGGAGAGGCCATAGCAGTGAGAGGCCTGCGTACCGCAAAAAAAAAAAAAAAAAATCAAATATTGACAGATCTACAAGGAAGTCCCAGAGATCTTTCCTCCATCAGCAAAGTTTTAAATTTATTTCCTATAAATTATAAATTGTAAGTTGTTCAAAAGGATGAAAAATACATTTATCTTAACAGGTTGAGAATTACAGCTGTGCTTCAGAAACAGTATCATAATCAATTTAAAGGCATATGGGCTTAAAAAAAACTGTTTAGCAAGTCAACTGTACTATAATATAAAAGACTTTAAAAATTTTTTATAATTAATTTATTTTTATTATTTATTTATTTATTTTTGGCTGCACTGGGTCTTCATTGCTGTGCACGGGCTTTCTCTAGTCGCGGTAAGCGGGGGCTACTCTTTGCTGCAGTGCGTGGGCTTCTCATTGTGGTCGCTTCTCCTGTTGCACAGCATGGGCTCTAGGCGCTCGGGCTTCAGTAGTTGTGGCACATGGGCTTAGTTGTTCCTCAGCATGTGGGATCTTCCTGGACCAGGGCTCGAACTTGTGTCCCCTGCATTGGTAGGCAGATTCTTAACCACTGGACCACCAGGGAAGTCCCTACAAAGATTTTATTTGATACTGCCTAAATACATATAGCAATACCAATATATTAGAACACAGTACTTTTAAATGTCCTATTTAGCAAATAGAAGAATGTTTTAAAATTTCTTTCTCAGAACAGATTTACTTCCTAATGATGCATACCCATATTTTTCAGGATTGCTAAGGCAAGGCAGTAAGGATGGAATGAATTTCTTTAAACATGGGTAGTTTCCATAAAAAAAAATTATACATCATTAAAATGGATAACCATTCTATTACCTAAGGATGTACTGATGGTCAGAATTTAATCCAGTTAACCTGTGTTCAATATTTGGCTTTTTATTAAAAACTAAAAACTACCTTCATTAAATATTCAACTGTCATTCATCCAAACGTGTGCATCAATGAAACTAAACAACATTCTAGAAATACAATTTTCAATTAAGAGCACTCATATAAAATTCATCACTGGTACAGGCACATGCAAACTAATCATTTCCGACAGGAGTGGGATATGGACTACAGATATTTCCTCCAAAAGGACAGTGCTGCTTCATGTTCACAGATACGTAAACACATAGGGAAGAAAGTTTTAGGTGGGAAGGCTGCATTTAAGTTCTCATTTCTATGTGATGAGAGGCAGGTAGTTAATTACTGAACAACGCTGTCTTTTAAATCAGTGAGTCACATGCCTAAGGGAGGGGCTTGTAAGCAGGATGAACAACAACCAGGGCAATCAAGTAAGATTTCAAAGAGAAGCAACATCAGGTTTTGAAGAGTTTCAGACAGACAATTAGAAGCAACTACCCCAATATAATGCACATAATACAACAGCCTGACTATGGACTACCCACCTTCTTCAAAACACACCTGTACTTTAGGGACTAAGTTTGTGAAGCTAGATATGTTTGAATGTCAGAGAACAGCTCTATTATTAATAAGCAAGTGAGGGTACTGAGGTTGAAAGATTACTGGATAATACTTCTGAGGGCACTACAGTAAATTTTAAAACATTTTAGACATAGTTCCCTGCTGGCAAGCAACATTTAATCAACTTGAGGAGTCAAGCCATAATATATTAAAGCTTAAACAACAGCACCAGATGACACTACATATACTGTTGTACCACCATATACGACAATTGAGAGATAAAAAAGACTTGTTTCACAGGTGGAGAGATCACTGTGGGCTAGATTTAAAGTGGCCCTTCTAAAGACTGGCAGGGTTTGATAGTATGCAAGAAGGGAGGCGTACAGGTTTAGATGGGCTTTTTACTGGGAGGGCTGGGGTCTTGGGGGCTGGGAGGGTGCACTGTGCCTGGTTACTGTTCCACCTGGGGCCCAGATTCTACAGTGGTGGAACATAATAATCAATGCATGGTCTGAACCAGATGATAAATTCCCAGCCACCCTGAAGCCCATGTCCATAGCAGATATCAACACTTGTTTTAGTTCTCCTTACAATCAAGCATCAAAGAGTTCACAGTCCTTCTTAATATAGAACTCCCAAAAGCCAAGATGCCAAGATGTTTGAAATCCACCTACCATTCTTTTAAGAAGGAGAGAATAAAGAGAAGAACACGGGGTTAAGAGCATGGGCTTTGTAGCCAGACTGAGGACCAAGGTTAGAATCCTGGCTCCACCACTAACCTGTTGTAATACTTTAGACCAAGCTACTTAACCTCCTTGGTATCCAATCTATAAAGCAGGGAGAATAACTGCATGTATCTGAAGGGTGAGGATCAAAGGAGTTAATGCAGGTATAGCACTTAGAACAGTGCCAGGCAAATGTAAGTACTTTCTAACTGTAAGCTACTATTACTGTTTTCTATCAACAGGAAATCAACTGTATACTCAGAGAGTAATGAGAGTTTTACATGAGGGAAAATAATATAAAATGTATAAAAATGTTGCTTAGGTACAGAAAACATTCTGAATCATTGATAGAAACAACATTCAGTACTTAACAATGCCTAATAGCATCAAATATTTGCTAGTTGATTTAAGAACAGAAGTGCCACATCAAACATATCATTCTTTATATTTACTGAACATTTACTATGTGCCAGTTACTGTACTAAATTCTATACATTTATTATCTTGTTTAACCTTTAAAATAAACTCTTGAGGCAGGTACCTCTACTAATTCTATATTATAAGAAAACTGAGGCTCAGATTGGTTGAGTAACCTGAGCAAAGTCACACAGTTAATATATAAAGTAGGGCTGGGATTTAACCCAGGTCAGTCAGACTCCAGAGACTGTACTTTTAATCTAAACTATGCTTTCTCTTTCCAAATCCTGAACCAAAAGGCTCTGATATAACGAAATAAATATAAAACACTATTTTAAAATAATAAAATTATGGGAGGGTGATAGCTAAAGGGTATGAAGGTTTCATTTTTACAGTTTTTTAATTGAAGTATAGTTGTACAATATTATACAAGGTACAGGTGTACAATATATGATTCACAAGTTTTAAATGAAGGTCTCATTCTGAGGTAATGAAAATGCTCTACAGTTGACTACACTGATGCTGCACGTATCTGCGAATATGTACACAAACTGCACACTTTAAATGGGTTAATTGTATGTTATGTGAATTGTAGCTCAATAAAGCTGGTTTAAAATATTCTTAATGGACTTCCGTGGTGGCGCAGTGATCAAGAATCTGCCTGCCAATGCAGAGGACACAGGTTCGAGCCCTGGTCTGGGAAGATCCCACATGCCACGGAGCAACTAAGCCCGTGCACCACAACTACTGAGCCTGAGCTCTAGAGTCCACAAGCCACAACTATTGAGCCTGTGTGCCACAACTACTGAAGCCCACGTGCCGAGAGCCCGTGCTCTGCAACAAGAGAAGCGACCATAATGAGCAGCATGCGCACCACAATGAAGGGTAGCCCCTGCTCGCCGCCAACTAGACAAAGCCTGCGCACAGCAATGAAGACCCAACGCAGCCAAAAATAAATAAATAAAATAAATTTATTTTAAAAAATATTCTTAGTAAAATTAGGGTAGATGGTAATTAGGGTTCTACCCACACAAAAACTGATACAGATTAAGAGAGAGAGACTTGAATTTATTTAGGACAGAAAAATAATTATTTTCAGTACTGAAAGATTAATAAGAAAAAAATTAAATATATACCTATACTTAAATTAGACCTAAATAATGAATGAAATACCTGTGGGTAACCATGATGTAACAGTGATCCCCCTCTAAACAAGCCCAACATTTTGACGAGAGGGAAAATAACACATTCATCACATAGATACTCACTTTTAGCAAGGGGTGCAGTACAAAATGTAGGCAATAACATGAAGTTTTTGAAAAATGTAATGAAGCTAATGATCTCTTACACCACCCTCGAGTATAAATGAGGATAACCTCTATAGAGGGCAGTTTAGCAACATGCATAATGTACCCAGTAGCCCAGCAATTTTAGTTAACAGAGATTTTTATATTTCACTAATAAAAATCTACCAAAAAAATCATGACATTCATTTAGCTGTATGAATGGTCCTACAACAGTCTTAATGATAGCAAAAGAAATAAAACAGAAATAATCTAAACAAACTATAGTAAACTCACATACTATTATCATGATAGTTAACATTTATTAAGTGCCAAGAATTATTTTTTATGTACTATCTCATTTATTACTTATAGCAACCCTAGGAATTAGATAAGAATTAGATAAGAATGCCATCTTCATTTTCCAGATGAGGAAACTAAAACCCAGAGTAGCAACTTGCTCAAAGTCACACAGCTAGTGAGTATTTGCAGCCAGAATTTCTACCTGGGCAGTTTCAACACTGCCAATTTGTGTGGCTACTATATTGTACTACAGAAGAATAAGGACTTGGAAATATACTCATAATATACTAAAACAGAAAAAAATCAGATATCAAAACAACAGGCATAGTATGATCCTTCTTTTGTTTAATGCATTAAAAAAAAAAAAAGATGAAACAGATACGGCCCCAAATTTAACAGTGAGTATCTCTGAGAGGTGATATTACAGTGGATTATGACCTTTCTTATATTTTTCTGTATTTTCCACATTTTGTAATGCAAGGTAAATTTTTTAAAGTGAGGTTCTTAAAAAAAAAGTAAGGGCTTCCCTGGTGGCGCAGTGGTTGAGAGTCTGCCTGCCGATGCAAGGGACACGGGTTCATGCCCCAATCCGGGAAGATCCCACATGCCATGGAACGGCTAGGCCTGTGAGTCATGGCCGCTGAGCCTGCGCGTCCGGAGCCTGTGCTCCGCAACGAGAGAGGCCACAACAGTGAGAGGCCTGTGTACTGAAAAAAAAAAAAAAAGTAAAAAGATAATGACAATTTCAAATACTGCAGAAAGCACAAGTAATTTAAAAACATGGAAGAAGCTGTTAAACTTGCTAAATGGGTTGCTGACGAATTCAAGGGAAGTGGTAAAGGCAAAATGGCAATGGCAAGGAAGAAGTATGTTTAAAAAGTGACAGGAGTGGGGCTTCCCTGGTGGCGCAGTGGTTGAGAGTCCGCCTGCCGATGCAGGGGACACAGGTTCGTGCCCCGGTCCGGGAAGATCCCACATGCCGCGGAGCCATGGCCGCTAAGCCTGCGCGTCCGGAGCCTGTGCTCTGCAACGGGAGAGGCCACAGCAGTGAGAGGCCCGCGTACCGCAAAAAAAAAGAAAAGTGACAGGAGCTATTCAGGTATAGGCTACCATTTTGAGAAGTTCAAAGAAGAATGGTATATAGCCTCAAGGTAATAACAATGTCAAAGGAAGGTTTTGCTGGTTTATTTTCAATTTCAAGGAAATTTGATCAGGGTTGTAATCTAACTGGAAATAGCCTGTCAAGGATTCATGTCAAAACAGACAAGGAGCAGGAGGTCTCAACGAAGGCAAGGATCTAGCCTTAGAAAAGGGGAAACTTCTTGTGAGACAGGAGAACGAGAAGAGAAAGACACATAAAAAGGGATCTTTGAGATGAGGAGAAGAAATTTACAGAACTTATATTTGGTACCTTCAAACTTCTCTGAGAAAGAGAATGAAGTCATCTTCAATAACTGAAAGGGTGGGGACTAGGCACAGGGAGAGATGTACCGAGTAGTGGGGAAAAATGTTGGAAAGTAACTGGCTACTTATGAATTTGCCAGAACTAACAGAAACCATCTACCTAATCATCACATGACCATAAAAGAAAGTACTGAAGGAAGGGAGGAAAATCATTTCTTTTTCAGTTAGCATGCACGTTAAACTGCACCATTCAAAACCAGGAGAATCTGTGGTACACCTAGAGACAATACCCTATTATTAATCTCTAGGATAACAACCACTATAATAATCTATGAAGTTGATGTTATAAAGTGCCATCACTTTTAGGAGATGACATGCATTGTCAAAGGATGCACCAGAGTTCAAGCATAAATTTCTAATCTGACAATAAGAAGGTAGATTTCTAGGAAAAATCAAGTTGCAAAGATCTGAAACTTGGTATAACTGAAAAGTTTTCCCAAGACAGGTAAATTGTACATATACACAGACCTTTCTGAAGCAGCTTAAAAAAAATAAGTAGCAACCAAGCTCTTCATTTTATGCGAGGATGGAATAAAAGAAAATCTATGAGGTAGGGACTCTTTTCATACAATGAATATTTAATGAGTGCTAACTATGTGTCACATGAACGATTCTAGCCTAGGGATATAGCAATGAACAAAAAGAACGAAAAAAGCCCTGCCTTCTTGGAAATGACATTCTGTTTTACTGTCTGTGTCTTATGAGGTTAAGTAATTTCTCTTTGCAGCCACATCTAGTAGGTGGCAGAGACAGGATTCAAATTCAGATATGTTAGATCACAAGAACAAGCTCTTGCACTCAGGTATGATTCCAGCATATATAAACCACTGCTTAACATAAGAAAAAAAAAACTTCTACATTTATCTATACTTTTCAATAATAACACTTATTTTAAGCAGAATTTCAAACACTGTACCATTTTGCTTGTACTACTTCTCTCACTATAGGCACACTTTTCCTTCCATCAACTTGTAAATTTTAAAATAAAGGAAAACTGAGCTAGCTTAAAGTAATAAGAAGATCTCCTCACCTGCTCCCTTAAATTACTAACCGAAAAACTATTCATGCTTCAGCACACTTCTTAAAATATACCGGGGTAGGGCTTCCCTGGTGGCACAGTGGTTGAGAGTCCGCCTGCCGATGCAGGGGATAAAAAAAAAAAAAATATATATATATATATATATGTATGTATTGGGGTAATGCGGGATAGGGGAATATTAGAGATGAGCCTCATCACAAAGAGTATATGCTAATCTTTTCCTTTTATTTGTATTATTATCTGCATTATCTTAATATGCAAACAACTCACTGCTACTATTATTATTCTCTTTCCCTTAAGGAGTTGCTTTCCTATTAGAAATTTCCAGCAAATACCCGGTGATCCTTGGGTACTGTTCATGTAACAGTGAAGCACAGGAACTCTGACTGGACAATGCTGTGGGTATAGGAGGGCTTGTAAACTAGTGGGCTTCACTGTAGGGTAACTGGGCAATCACCTGCCTGTGCAGATATGGAGACCCTCGAATGTCAGGCTCTGCTGCTCTTTTCCCTGGAGTCAGTTTCTTAGAAGAGTCCTCCAGTCTCCTAGATGGAGTATACACTTCTGACTGCCACTGCTCTGCAAACAAGTGGGAAAAGTAACATGGGACAAAAAGTAAGGGCACATCTTCTGATCCAGTAAGTAGACTTTTGCTTAACCCTCATTTACAGTGTTTTCCTATTCTGTATTCTCTCCAAATCTAGGGTCTCACTGGTTTAGTTTCTCTAAATACTCAAACATCCAACAGGACTACTGAATTTGCCCAGGTTGGGCTCAGCACTGTCCAAGATAAAGGTAATACTGCAAATGCGACTACCTGTGTTAATTTAAAATTTTCTAGTGTCCCCATAAAAAGAACTAGAGAAAAAGCTGAAATTAATAGATTTTGTTTCACCCAATGGATCCAAAATGTTATTTCAATATAATAAATATAAAAATTATTAATAAGATATTTTCTTTTCTTTCTTCATAGTTAAACTTCCAAACCTGGTATGTACATTACAATTTAAGCACATCTCAGTCGGGGCTAGCCACATGTTAAGTGCTCAGTAGCCACTGAATAACTCCAAGATTTCAGTGGCTCAACACAACAAAAGTCTACTTCTGTCCCATGTAAAATGCCCAACATAACAAGCAGGATCTGTTTCACAGTCATCCAAGGACCCAGGCTGACTATCTTGTTCTTGTATCAAATGAAACATATGGCTAGGTACTTCCAGATAAAGAAAAAGACCAGCAACTCTTCATGGACTTTTGACTATGTCAACACAGAAATAACACACACCTCCCCTCAAAGTCCACTGGCCAGAATCAGTCACATGATACCACCTAACTTCAAGGAAACAAAGGAATTAAATGTTCCCATATGCCTGGAATGAAAGGAGAACTGAATGTGGAAGAGCACTAAGAAGTCATTACCACAGGCAGGCACCTGGCTGTGAGGACAAGTGTTAGAAGATGATATAAGCCCTAGATCCTAGGGTATAACTGTTTCTTATAAAGATTTTTAAACCTGTTTTCAAAGTGCCTTTGATGAACTTCTTAGTAGACTACTACACACGGCTGAGGAAAGACCTTCGGAGCTTGAGGATATGTCAGGGAAAATCTCCAAAATTGAAAAGCAAACCAAAAAAAACACCAAAAAAGAACAGAATATCAAAGAACTGTGGAACAAGTAGAAAAGATGTAACATATGCATAATGAGAAGGAGAAGTAATACAAAAAGGAGAAGAAAAAGAGAAAGGAACAGGAAACATACTTGAAACACTGATTGAAAATTTCTCCAAATTAATGTTAGACACCAAACCACAGATCCAGGAAGTTCAGAGAACACCAAGCAGGTTAAATGACCAAAATACTACACCTATATAGATCATTTTCAAACTACAGAAAGTAAAAGATTAAGAAAAAATCTTGAAAGAAAATAGAGGGAAAAAACACCTTACTTACAGAGGGGCAAAGATAAGAATTACAACTGACTTCTCTTCAGAAACCATGCAAGCAAGAAGAGAGTGCAATGAAATATTTAAAGTGTCAAGAGAAAAAAAAAAAACCAACCTAGAATTCTGTACCGTTACATGGACTATTCATCAAGACAGACCACATTATGGTGGTATATAAAATATACCTTATGGTGGTATATAAAATATACCTTAACAAATTTAAAACAATAGAAATCATACAATATCTCCTCTCAGACCATCACAGAATTAAACTAGAATCAAAAATAGAAAGATAGTTGAAAAATCTCAAAATACTTAAACAATGCACTTCTAAAGGAAATGGGCCAAAGAAGAATTTTCAAGAGACATTTAAGAATAATTTGAACTAAATGAAAATGAAAGCATAAATTTTCAGAATCGATGGGATGCAGTGAAAGCAGTGCTTAGAGGGAGATTTACAGCATTCAATGCATGTGTTAGAAAAGAAGAGATCTAAAATCAATAACGTAAGGTGCCATCTAAAGAAACTAGGAAAAGAAGGGCAAATTAAATCCAAGAAGAGCAGATGCAAAGTAATAAAAATCAGAGCAGAAAATAATACAACTGAAAACAGGAAATCAATAGAGAAAAAACAATGAAACCAAAGGTTCTTTGAAAAGGTTCTTTGCAAAGATTCTTTGAAAAGATAAATAAAATTGATAAAAAAGAAAAATGACACAAATTACTAATATCAGAAATGAAAGCGGAGACACCACTACAGATCCCATGGTCATTAAAAGGTTAATCAAGGGCTTCCCTGGTGGTGCAGTGGTTGAGAGTCCGCCTGCCGATGCAGGGGACATGGGTTCATGCCCTGGTCCAGGAAGATCCCACATGCCGTGGAGTACCTAGGCCCATGAGCCATGGCCGCTGAGCCTGTGCGTCCAGAGCCTGTGCTCTGCAATGGGAGAGGCCACAACAGTGAGAGGCCCGCGTACCGCGAAAAAAAAAAAAAAAAAAAAAAAGGTTAATCAAGGAATACCATGAGCTCTATGCCAACAAATTAGATAACTTAGATGAAATGGCCCTATTACTTGAAAGATACAATTTGCTAAAACTCACACATGAATAAACAGACTATCCAAATAGGTCTACATTTTTAGAGAAATTGAATCATAATTAATAATCTTCCAAACCAGAAAGCACCAGGCCCAGATGGGTTCTCTAGTGAATTCTAGCAAACACTTAAGAAGATATTATAACAATTCTCATAATCTTATTCAGAAGATAGAAACAAAGGGAATACTTCCTAACTCATTCTACGAGGCCAGCATTACCCTAATACCAAAACCAGATAAAGACATTACAAGAAAACTAGAGACCAATCTCTCATAAACATATATACAAAAATCCTGAACAGAATATTAGCACATCAGGAATTCCCTGGTGGTCCAGTGGTTAGGACTCAGTGCACTCACTGCTGGGGCACAGGTTCAATCCCTCGTTGGGGAACTAAGATCCTGCAAACTGTGCAGTGTGGCCAAAAAAAGAAAAAGAATATTAGCACATCAAATCCAACAATGTATAAAAAGAATTTATACCATGACCAACTGGCATTTAATCCAGGTACACAAAGCTGGTTCAACATTCAAGAAATCAACTAATTCAATCCATCACATCAGAAGACTAAAGAAGAAAAACCACAAGATGCTTTCATTAGATGCAGAAAAAGCATTTGAGACTATTTTACACTCATTCACGATTAAAAGAAAAATCTCAGCAAACTAGGGATAGAGGGGAATTTCCTCAATTTGAAGAAGAACACCTACCAAAAACCTATAGCTAACATCACATTTAATAGTGAGACACTCAAAGCTTTCCCACTAAGATCAGGAACAAGGCAACATATCCCTTCTTACCACTCCTTTTCAAATCACACTGGAAATCCAAGCTAATGGAATAAGACAAGAGAAAGAAATAAATGGTATAAAGATTGGAAAGAAAGAACTGTCTCCGTTCACAGATGATGTGATCATCTATATAGAAAATCTACATGAATCAATGACAAAAAAACTCCTAGATTTAATAATCAATTACAGCAAAGTTGCAAGATACAAGGTTAATATACAAAAGTCAATTGCTCTCCTATATGCCAGTAATACACTTGTGGAATTTGAAATTAAAGACATATCATTTACACCAGCACCTCCAAAATGAAATACTTAGGTATAAATCTAATAAAATACATATAAGATCTATATGAGGAAAATTACAAAACTAATGAAAAAAGTCAAAGAACTAAATAAATGGACAGTCCATGTTAATGAATAGGAAGACTCAATACTGTCAAATATCTGTTCTTCCCTATTATCTATTAAGTCAATACAATCCCAGCCAACATCATATGTCACTAAGGAATTATAAATTAAAACAACCATCAGGTAAATGTTACCACACATTTATTAAAATGGTCAAAATCTAAAGCACTGACAACATAAAATGCTGATAAGGATACAGAGCAAAGGGACCCTCATTCATTGCTGATGGTAATGCAAAATGACATAGCCCCACTGGAAGAATCTGGCAGTTTCTTACAAAAACTAAACATACTATTAGCATACGATCCAGAAATCCTGCTACTTGGCATCCCAAATGAGTTGAAAATTTGTGTCAACACAAAAACCTGCACAAAGATGTTTAAAAGAACTTTATTCATAACTGTCAAAACTTGGAAGCAATCAGGATGTCCTTCAGTAGGTAAATGCATAAATAAGCTGTGGTATATCCAGACAGTGGACTATTATTCATTGATTAATATAATTCATCAACACATTTTAAACATTTTAACAACTGTGAAATCAGAATGTCTTAAGATTGATATAATATCATTGTTTAATAGGCATCATTTTTCTTTCTTAATGGATCTTTTCACATTTTAACAACTGTAAAATCAAGATACATCTTAAGATTAATATCACATCATTGTTTGATAGGTATCATTTATTTTCTTTCTTAATGGTACACAAAATAACAGTACATCAGTGCCTAGGAATTACACAGATATATATTTTAGGGTTGATGTAATACATTCCAGAATGTATACCTCAACTTCAGAACAAACTGGACGAGTTTGCTAGTACTAACAACCAAATATTTCTCACATATATATATAAAACTTGTCAGGTTTATACTGTTATTAACACAATGTAAGTACTAGCAAAACCTGGCTTTTTATTAACTACTGTTCTTTCTACCATAATTACTAATTTTTTGCCAATTTTCTTTTTATCTTTTTGGTAACATCTCCAGTCCTGCAAAATCCTCCTGATCTGGCTTTACAGAGTCAACTGTAAAATTAACTCAAAGAGCCGAACAAATTCTCCACTCTAGAAATATCCTTTTAAAATAAAACTCATCGGGACTTCCCTGGTGACACAGTGGTTAAAATCTGCCTGCCAATGCAGGGGACACGGGTTTGAGCTCTGGTCTGGGAAGATCCCACATGCCACAGAGTAACTAAGCCCGTGAGCCACAACTACTAAGCCTGTGTTCTAGAGCCCGCAAGCCACAACTAGTGAAGCCCATGCACCTAGAGCCCGTGCTCCGCAAGAGAAACCACCACAATGAGAAGTCTGCGCACCGCAACAAAGAGTAGCCCCCGCTCACTGCAGCAAGAGAGAGCCTGCGTGCAGCAACGAAGACCCAATGCAGCCAAAAATAAATAAATAAAAAATAAAACTCAAGAATTCTGTTCATTCCTATTCCACTAGTTAATAAAAGACTGCTGTTGCAAATTATAAATTTCTGTGGACAGTGCCACCAACTGACAGAAGGGTTCAAGAAAAACCTGGCCAAACTCCAGGAACTACAATGTACTTCACCCACTCATAAGGAAATACACACTTTGCTTTCTTTACCATCACAATTTGCAATTAGAAAAATGTAGTGATACAATCCTTGAAGAAACATCAACATTTTTCCAGCCCAATTCTAACAAAATAAAATGCAAATGACTAGTGAGAAATAATTGTATCTGCATTAACCCACAGAATACAGAAGACCCTTTTTTTGCTTGTATGCTTCGTTGGTGAAATACCAGTAAACTTACTTTGGCTTATGGCTGTTCAACTGAAGTGCAAATGAATTTGTGAATGGGCACATTCAAGGATCAAGTATCTAAAAGTAAACAAATCAATATTATCCACAATGAGAAACAGTTTGAAAAAATTATAATCAGTATCTCGATAGGGGTATGGATTACAAAGGTGTATGCATTTTCCAAAACTGACTGAACTGTATACATAAGATCTGCACACTTCACTTTATACATATGTTTACATATATATACATATTATACTTCAATTTTTAAAACTTAATAAATTAGAACATGGAATGGGGAAAAGCAAAAAAAAAAAAAAAAATCCTGTGGGGTTGGATGAGAATTGAGGGTGTTAGTATAAACTAAAATTATTTTTTTTAAAATATAGTTCCTAACTATGTTCACTGGAAGGGACTGGAAACAATGACACCAGTACTAATGAGAATACCTAATGCCCAGATCTTGGTTTCTATATATTGTTTCTCCACTAAGAGAAACCTGGCCTCCTTAAAATCATGACTGATTCTGCCCCATAGATGGGGCACAAAAGGTCCAACATGAGCCTGGAACATCACTGTGTCAGAAAATGATAGGGCCACACCCAAAGGACACCAGAGCCAGGATGAAGGGACTCCCACTGTCAGAACCTGGGACAATATGAACATCAAAAAACATAAAGGTTGTAAATGAATGGATAAAGAGGATGTGGTATACATATATACCCCCCCCACACACAGATGGAATACCACTCAGCCATAAAAAAGAACAAAATTTTGCCATGTTCAGCAACATGACTTGGAGGGCATTATGCTAAGTGAAATAAGTCAGACAGAGGACAAATACTGTATGATACCACTTTTTTGTGGAATCTTAAAAAAGTACAACAAACTAGTGAATATGACAAAAAAGAAGCAGACTCACAGAGAGAAGCAAACCAGTGGTTACCAGTGAGAGGAGGGGAGGCAATATAGGAGTGGGAGAGTGGGAGGTACAAACTACTGGGTGTAAGATAAACTCAAAGATGTAATATAGGAGTGGGAGAGTGGGAGGTACAAACTACTGGGTGTAAGATAAACTCAAGGATGTATTGTACAGCACAGGAAATATAGTCCATATTTTGTTATAACTGTAAATGGAAAAGTAACCTTTTAAAATTGTGTAAAAATTTTTTAAAAATTAAATACAAATAACAACAACAAAAAAATAAGGGTTGTAATGGATTATAACCCACTGGATAAAGTAGAAGTCCATCAGTCCATATTGATGATAGCTAGATAAAGAGAATAAATAAAGACTAAGATATTCAAGTATTCAAGTATCTCCCCACAGTTTGTTTATTAGTTGTAAAGGGGGAAACAGTGACTATACAATGAAGAAACTGGACAACACCCTAGCCAGGTGATCAAAACCAGTATTACTAATGACAAGTAAGGTCAGACACATCATGCTTCTGAATGTGATAGCCTGAGAAAGGACACATCATCATTTATGTAGAATTCTCACCAGAGATGCATCACCTAAATCTAACAATGAGAAAATGTCAGATAACTCCAAACTGGGGAACACTGTATAAAATAACTGGCCTATATCCTTTTTTTTTTTAATTTCTAGCACTATTTTATTTATTTATTTTAAATTTATTTATTTTATTCATTCATTTTTGGCTGTGTTGGGTCTTTGTTGCTGCATGCGGGCTTTCTCTAGCTGCAGTGAGCGGGGGCTACTCTTCACTGCGGTGCGCAGGCTTCTCATTGTGGTGCTTCTCTTGTTGTGGAGCACGGGCTCTAGGAGTGCAGGCTTCAGTAGTTGTGGCATGCAGGCTCAACAGCTGTGACTCGCGGGCTCTAGAGCGCAGGCTCACTAGTTGTGGCGCACAGGCCTAGCTGCTCCACAGCATGTGGGATCCTCCCAGACCAGGGATCGAACCCGTGTCCCCTGCATTGACAGACTGGTTCTCAATCACTGTGCCACGGGGAAGCCCATGGCCTATATTCTTAAAATATGTTGCTGTCATGAAAGACAAAGGACAGCTAAGGAACTGTTCTAGATTAAAGAGACATGACAACTAATAACAGTATGTGATCCCAGACTAAATCCTCTGCTGGGGGGAGGTGGAGTCTAAAAAAGACTTGAGATAGTTGAGATAACAGACAAAAGTGTGTAATAGGTTAAAGTACTGTATCAATGTAAAATTTCCTGAATTTGATAACCTAAGTGGGATTACATATGAGAAAACCCTTGTTTTTAGAAAACAGAAACTGAAAGAGTAAGGGTAAAATACATACAACTTAATTCTCTCAGAGAGTTCATCAAAAATAAATTGTGGGTGGCCAGAGGGGAAGATGGTGGAAGAGTAAGACATGGAGATCACCTTCCTCCTCACAGATACACCAGAAATACATCTACACGTGGAACAACTCCTACAGAACACCTACTGAACGCTGGCAGAAGACCTCAGACCTCCCAAAAGGCAAGAAAGTCCCCACGTACCTGGGTAGGGCAAAAGAAAAAAGAATAAACAGAGACAAAAGGATAGGGACGGGACCTGCACCAGTGGGAGCGAGCTGTGGAGGAGGAAAGGTTTCCACACACTAGGAAGCCCCTTCGAGGGTGGAGACTGCGGGTGGCGGAGGGGGAAACCTTCGGGGCTGCGGAGGAAAGCACAACAACAGGGCTGCAGAGGGCAAAGCAGAGAGATCCCACAGAGGATCGATGCCGACCGGCACTCACCAGCCCGAGAGGCTTGTCTGCTCACCCGCCGGGGTGGGCGGGACTGGGAGCTGAGGCTCCGGCTTTGGTCAGAGCGCAGGGAGAGGGCTGGGGTTGGCGGCATGAACACAGCCTGCAGGGGGTTACTGCACCAGGGCTAGCCGGGAGGGAGTCCGTGGAAAAGTCTGGATCTGCCGAAGAGGTAAGAGACTTTTACTTCCCTCTCTGTTTCCTGGTGCGTGAGGAGAGGGGATTAAGAGCACTGCGTAAAGGAGCTCCAGAGACGGGCGCTAGCCGCGGCTATAAGCGCAGACCCCAGAGACGGGTATGAGACATTAAGGCTGCTGCTGCCGCCACCAAGAAGCCTGTGTGCGAACACAGGTCACTATCCACACCTCCATTCCGGGGAGCCTGTGCAGCCCGCCACTGCCAGGGTCCCGTGATCCAAGGACAACTTACCCGGGAGAAAGCATGGCGCGCCTCAGGCTGGTGAAACGTCCCGCCGGCCTCTGCCGCCACAGGCTGGCCCCGCACTCTGTACCCCTCCCTCCCCCAGGCCTGGGTGAGCCAGAACCCCCGAAACAGCGGCTCCTTTAACCCCATCCTGTCTGAGGGAAGAACAGACGCCCTCTGGTCCAAAGATGAGCCCCAGGAGCTGTGAGAACAAAGAAGAGAAAGGGAAATCTCTCCCAGCAGCCTCAGGAGCAGCAGATTAAATCTCCACAATCAACTTGATGTACCCTGCATCTGTGGAATGCCTGAACAGACAACGACTCATCCCAAATTAAGGAGGTGGACTTTGAGAGCAAGATTTATTATTTTTTCCCCTTTTCTTCGTTTTGTGAGTGTGGATGTGTATGCCTCTGTGTGAGATTTTGTCTGTATACCTTTGCCTTCACCATTTGTCCTAGGGTTCTATCTGTCCGTTTTTTTAAAAAATTATTTTCTTAATAATTATTTTTTATTTTAATAACTTTATTTTATCTTACCTTCGTTTTTCTTTCTTTCCTTCCTTTCTCCCTCTCTCCCTCCATCTCTCTCTCTCTCTCTCTCTTCTTTTTCTCCCTTTTATTCTGAGCCGTGTAGATGAAAGGCTCTTGGTGCTACAGCCAGGAGTCAGTGCTGTGCCTCTGAGATGGGAGAGCCAACTTCAGGACACTGGTCCACAAGAGACCTCCCAGCTCCACATAATATCAAACGGTGAAAATCTCCCAGAGATCTCCATCTCAACACCAGCACCCAGCTTCACTCAACGACCAGCAAGCTACAGTACTGGACACCCTATGCCAAACAAATAGCAAGACAGGAACACAACCCCACCCATTAGCAGAGAGGCTGCCTAAAATCATAAGTCCACAGACACCCCAAAACACACCACCAGACGTGTACCTGCCCACCAGAAAGACAAGATCCAGCCTCATCCACCAGAACACAGGCACTAGTCCCCTCTACCAGGAAGCCCACACAACCCACCGAACCAACTTTAGCCACTGGGGAAAGACACCAAAAGCAACGGAAACTACGAACCTGCAGCCTGCAAAAAGGAGACCCCAAACACAGTAAGATAAGCAAAATGAGAAGACAGAAAAACACACAGCAGATGAAGGAGCAAGATAAAAACCAACCAGACCTAACAAATGAAGAGGAAATAGGCAGTCTACCTGAAAAAGAATTCAGAATAATGATAGTAAAGATGATCCAAAATCTTGGAAATAGAACAGAAACATTTAACATGGACCTAGAAGAACTAAAGATGAAACAAGCAATGATGAACAACACAATAGATGAATTTAAAAATACTCAAGATGGGGCTTCCCTGGTGGCGCATTGGTTGAGAGTCCGCCTGCCGATGCAGGGGACATGGGTTCGTGCCCTGGTCCAGGAAGATCCCACATGCTGAGGAGCAGCTAAGCCCATGAGCCATGGCCGCTGAGCCTGAGTGTCCAGAGCCTGTGCTCCGCAACAGGAGACGCCACAACAGTGAGAGGCCCGTGTACCGCAAAACAACAAAACAAAACAAACAAAAAAACAAAACAAAACCAAACAATACTCTAGATGGGATCAACAGCAGAATAACTGAGGCAGAAGAACAGATAAGCGACCTGGAAGATAAAATAGTGGAAATAACTACTGCAGAGCAGAATAAAGAAAAAAGAATGAGAAGAACTGAGGACAGTCTCAGAGACCTCTGGGACAACATTAAACACACCACCAACATTAGAATTATAGGGGTTCCAGAAGCAGAAGAGAAAAAGAAAGGGACTGAGAAAATATTTGAAGACATTATACTTGAAAACTTCCCTAATATGGGAAAGGAATAATCAAAGAGAAAATAAAAAATTACCTAGAAACAAATGACAACAGAGACATGACGAACCAAAACCTATGGGATGCAGCAAAAGCAGCTCTAAGAGGGAAGATTATAGCAATACAATCCTACCTTAAGAAACAGGAAACATCTCGAATAAACAACCTAACCTTGTACCTAAAGCAAATACAAAAAAAACCCCAAAGTTAGCAGAAGGAAAGAAATCATAAAGATCAGATCAGAAATAAATGAATTACATGTGAAAGTATGAGATTAGACCACTCCCTAACAGCATACACAAAAATAAGCTCAAAATGGATTAAAGACCTAAATGTAAAGCCAGAAACTATCAAACGCTTAGAGGAAAATATAGGCAGAACACACTATGACATAAATCACAAGATCACAAGATCCGTTTTGACCCACCTCCTAGAGAAATGGAAATAAAAACAAAAATAAACAAATGGGACCTAATGAAACTTCAAAGCTTTTGCACAGCAAAGGAAACCATAAACAAGACCAAAAGACAACCCTCAGAATGGGAGAAAATATTTGCAAATGAAGCAACTGCCAAAGGATTCATCTCCAAAATTTACAAGCAACTCAATAACCAAAAAACAAACCAATCCAAAAATGGGCAGAAGACTTAAACAGACATTTCTCCAAAGAAGATATACACACTGCCAACAAACACATGAAAGAATGCTCAACATCATTAATCATTAGAGAAATGCAAATCAAAACTACAATGAGATATCATCTCACATGAGGGAGGGAGAGGCAAGAGGGAAGAGATATGGGAACACATGTATATGTATAACTGATTCACTTCGTTATAAAGCAGAAACTAACACACCATTGTAAAGCAATTATACTCCAGTAAAGATGTAAAAAAAAAATAAAATTGTGTATGTGTAGATTAGGTAAAGGAAAGAAGTAGAGATCCAGAGAACAATGCAAATGTGGGAAAATGTTAAAAATTGATGAATCACAGATAAAGAGTATATGGGAGTTTTACTGTGCTTTTGTTTTTTAAGGTTTTATTTTTTTAAATGCATCTTTATTGGAGTATAATTGCCTCACGATGCTGTTAAGTTTCTGCTATACAACAAAGTGAATCAGCCATATGCATACATATATCCCCATATCCCCTCCCTCTTGAGCCTCCCCCCACCCTCTCTATTTCACCCCTCTAGGTCGTCACAAAACACGGAGCTGATCTCCTTGTGCTATGCTGCTGCTTCCCACTAGCTATGTGTTTTACATTTGGTAGTGTACATATGTTGATGCTACTCTCACTTTGCCCCAGCTTCATCCTCTACCCCATGTCCTCAAGTCCATTCTCTATGTCTATGTCTTTACTCCTGCCCTGCCGCTAGGTTCATCAGTATCATTTTTTTTTTTAGATTCTATATAGCCAGGACATGGAAGCAACCTAAATGTCCATCGACAGATGAATGGATACTATGCTATTCTTGCATCTTTTCTAAGTATGAAGTAATTTCAAAATAAAAAGTAAAAATAAAAATATAAATGAATTAACTTCATGTGTTGTAGTCCTAACCTCCAGTACCTCAGAATGTGACCTTGATTTGAAGATATTTTCTTTACAGAGGTCATCATATTAAAATGAGATCATCAGAGTGGGCCCTAATCAAATATGGCTGGTGTCCTTATAAAAGGGGGAAATTTGTATAAAGACATGTGAAGAGAGACAGGGAGAAGATGGCCATCTACAGCCCAATGAATGCTTGCGGCTATGAGAAGTCAGGAAAGAGGCCTGGAACAGATCCTTCCCTAGCACCCTCAGAGGGAGCATGGCTCAGGCAACAACCTGACTTTAGATGTTTAGCCTCCAGAGCTGGGAGAAAATAATTTTCTGCTCTCCTAAGCAGAAATAAACAAAAGAATTAAAATAGTCAAACAAACAAAACACACCTACAGGACATGATGCTAAAATAAATTAAATAATTTTTACAGACATCTGTGATATACTTTCACCAAATAAAGATGTTTAAAAAGCACAGATATTTTAAGTACTCACTACTATTCACCAAATAAAGAAGAAATCATCAAACACCAATCTTGCACTGTAAAGAAAATCATGTGATATAAAGAACCAAAAAAAACCCAAAAGAACTAACCAAACTCAATGCACTATCCTATTGATATAAGTGCTTTTAACGTAAACTAAATCCCATATGAGAATAAGTATACTAAAATTCATTTAACAGGTTATCATTATTTAAAGACATATTTTTTAAAAATCTCCCATTAGAATCAACCAAAAAATTATTAAAACTAAAAGAAGAGTTAAACATGTGAAGTTTATTAAATATACACTTTTTCATATATTAACAAAAGTTTACAAAATATAATGAAAAAATAATCTCATTCACAGCAGCATCTAAAAATATACTAAAAATGTTACTGAAAGTCAAAGAAGATTAATAAAAGAAGGGGTACCACTTTATGAGTTAGAATACTATATACTGTAAAGACATCAGTTCTATCCAAATCTATCAACAAATGTTAACAGGGTTTTGAATGGAATCAGACAAAAAGGACTCTAAAGACATTTGGAAAAATAAACTTTGGAGTATCCAAAACTTTTGGAAAAGTAACAAAGAAGTATCTGCCTTACTATGTATCAAAATATACTGGAAGCTACATCAATATAAACAATGTGTTCTACTGTCAAGAGACACATTATAAGAGGAGGCCAAAAGTAGATCCATATATATATAAGAATGTAATAAAAGCAGCATCTCAAATAAATAAAAGGTGTTGAATGTGCTGCCCATTTGAGGAAAAACTGAACTGGATCCTTACCTCATGTGACAAAATTAATTCCAGATAAATAAAAGGTTAAGATGTAAAATGTGAAACTATAAAAGAACTTGAAAATACTATTGCAACGGGGAAGTAATTTCTAAATTTGACATTAAAAGCAGAAACCATAAAGAAAATGGCTGGTGTAAACTGTTATTAAAGACAACACTGAATATATTTTTTGTTTTATGTAGCAATCTTAATAAACCTATAACATTATTACACTTATTATTATGCTTTTAGAGTTGTGGCTAGGGCAGTAAAATCAGAGTATGTTATTCTACCCATCTGATTTCATTTTAAAGGGAACAATTTTCTACTTTGATTTGACAACTGGTTTTTCCTGTAATGCTTAGGAGTTATTTGAGTAACAAAAAGTACTTAACTCCTATTTTTTCACACTTCTGTGTTTGTTATCTTTAGTTAGAATTTTTTAAAAATCTAAAATTTGGGTAACTTCCTATAATTTGACACCAAGTTATTAAAATGTTATGTTTTTTAAATTGACTGAAGTTAATATTCTAGGTGAAGAAATAATAAGTACCTACAAGGACTTTTTTTTCGGCTTCAGACCCACTGGATCTAAGTGCTACTTGCACCTCAACTTATGTTATAAGCAAATGTTTGTTCTGCAAGGGAAAAAAATGCTTATTTAAATGTGATATTTCATTCCAAATTCCTAGATTCTTCTCCCTTCCCTTTACAGCAGTCATTCAAACATTTGCATTTGCAATACAGAGGCAAGAAGTATTCATAATGGAGTTCAGATTCTTTTTTTTTTTTTTTTGCGGTACGCGGGCCTCTCACTGTTGTGGCCTCTCCCGCTGCGGAGCACAGGCTCTGGACGCGCAGGCTCAGCAGCCATGGCTCACAGGCCCAGCCACTCCACAGCATGTGGGATCTTCCCGGACCAGGGCACGAACCCGTGTCCCCTGCATGGGCAGGCGGACTCTCAACCACTGCGCCACCAGAGAAGCCCTGGAGTTCATATTCTTTAACGTGATTATTTTTACTTTTGAAATCCTCTTTTTTGTCCTTTCATAAATTAGCCTAAAGTGCAGGATAAAAGGTATAAAACCTGAGTTATGATACAGAATTCACACAGGACTTCAGGGCTTAGGGGTAAAGGCTTAAACCAGCAAGAGTCCATTCCTCAGCCCTGACTTAGCATGTTCCTCAGCCACCATTTGGACTTCGCTGAAAGACCTGGAAGGCAACAGATTACTACAGCAGATAAGAGTTCCATGCAGAGGAGTCAGTTGTGTCAAATACCACTGAGCAGCTCACGATGAGTACAGAAAATCTGGCACATGGAAGCCATCAATGACACTGACAAGAATGGTTTTTGAGACATTACTCATGGCAAACAGGTAGATGGATGATAGGAGCAGGCTAAATAGTCAAGGGAAGGTGAGGGAGAGAAGGTACTGCAAGTAAACAACTCCCCAATGCATGTGGCTACTAAGCAGGAGGCTGGAAGATAACTGCTTTCTTACTAAGTCTATACTAGAGATTATTTGCTGATGGAAATAAACCAACGAAGAGGCAAAGACTAGAAAAAAGAGAGGAGAAATAGTCAAAATTCTCACTGATACCAAAACCAAATAGAGTTAACGAGGTGATATTTATCTCTGTGCTTACATCAACCTCAACAGAAATAATTCAGCATTTTTGTAGAAGCTGCCCTATAAATTTCGTGGTCATATTTTTTTTAAGTTTTTTTTTGAAAAGATTTATTTACTATTTATTTTATTTTTATTTACTAAGACTATGTTGGGTCTTAGTTGCAGCATGCAGGATCTTCGCTGAGGCATGCAGGATCTTTCGTTGTGGCGTGCGGGCTTCTCTCCAGTTGTGGCATGAGGGTTTTTCTCTCTCTAGTTGTGGCACACAGGCTCCAGGGCACGTGGACTCTGCAGTTTGCAGCACGCAGGCTCTCTATTTGAGGCATGCGAGATCAGTAGTTGTGGTGTGCTGGCTTAGGTGCCCTGCGGCATGTGGGACCTTAGTTCCCTGACCAGGGATCGAACCTGAGTCCCCTGCATTGTAAGGCAGATTCTTTACCACTGGACCACCAGGGAAGTCCCTCTTGGTCATATTTTCAACACTTAAGCAGTATTTCCATGTAAACTCATGTCTCCAAATTATTGGTACTAAAGCATACTAATTTCTTTGCTCTCTAAACACTCTAAGTAACTCAACATACGTAAGAGATTTTATGCCCAGGAAATTTCTCTTAATAATATGAGTTTTTTCCTTCATAGCGGCTTCACTAATTTTATTTTATTCTCATTTTTTAAAAAATCCATGTTGATGTTTGAGTTCGTGTTCTAGTAAAAGTTTTTCATTACACATATTTTCCACACATCATATTAATCACAGTTCCTACTATGATTTTTTCTTAAGTCCTAAACTGTGACCTTTGACAGATATATGTAAAAATGTTCTTTATTTTCACAAAGAATTAGAAGCTTTCCTATTTTTCTTAAAACGCAAACGGCTCTATTTTAGGCTTCCCTTTTTCGATAGAGTCAAAAAAGCACTGTCACTTTAGGATTGGGGAGACAACACAGAGTGCCAGATCAGAGCATCCTCTACTTAGCTCCACTGATTGTTGCAACTAGGGAACGTAGGTCCTATGCTGCCATATTCCAGTTTTTCAAAATAAGCCAGAGAGCTGGATTTTCTTTTTGGGAAATCTCCCAACTTTTAATTGTTTGTAACTAATTAAAGAAATACAAAAAAAAAAAAAAAGAAATACAGCGTAAGCCAAATATAGCATGCCCGCAGGCCAAATCCAGCTAAGAGGCCACCAGTTCACAACTTCAAGGTTAAAGAATCATAGTAGGTCTGCTTACTTTTCTTTCACATTTTTCTTGTTTTTAGGTAATTCTTCCCTCCAAAAAGGGATATCACAAGATTTTCTATAATATAGCCATTCAGAGATTCAAAGCAAGGTTAAATAAGCTCCACCGTCACCAAGTGCCATTTAACATCTGTCTTTTTTAAAGTAGTATACCAAATTTGCATTTTGATACTAGTTTGCAATGGGAAAGAAATTCATCTTTAAATTTTCAGTTGCTTTTGTGAAGGGCAATTTTCTTACACCTACAAGATAATTAACATTTATAGCACACCTAATTAACATTTATAGCACACCTACAGTGTGCAAGGGACACTACTAAACACTCACATTTAGGTATTTCATTAAAGCCTAAATTACCTTGTGAAGTAGATTTTATTATCTCATTTTAGAGACAACTTGCAACAGTTCACAAACTTCTCAGTGTTTGTTTCTCAGCACTCAGAATCCAGCAGAAATAGTTGGTTAGGCTTGTTTTTTGACAGGTATCATCAATCAAAAATAATTACAACCATCTTAAATCACAGTAACAAAAATGCAAAGCAAAAGTATTGAAGGATGATATCCTTTGAAAATACAGCTAAACCTGAATTTCAACTCCTAATAAATTCTTCACTTTCATTGATCTTACAATCATTGAAATGGCCAGTTATTTTCAAGACAAGTAAAATTGAAGTCAGCTCTGCTTTTTGGTTAATATGTTTCTTTCCAGGGTCTCTAAAAAGACTAAAAGTTTTATAGAATCAAAGCTTTTTTCATTAATTAAAGAGGACTAAAAAAAAAAGAACACTGGCTGCTGCCACAAAGAAGTTACTGAACATGTGTGGTGGGCAAGGCACTGTGCTCAGCCCAGTAACACACGGAACCAAGTAAGATTCCCTCCTCACACAGAGCCTTACAGTTTCTAAGAATGGAAACACAACAGATCCTGTTAAAAATGTTCATACAAATTATCATTACAATGATGATAAGTGCCAAAAAAGAAATGTAAAACAAGGTATTATGATAGCTTTGACAAAGATGTGTAAGTTTAAGTAAAAAGACATTACTGGGCAAAATCTCAATATAATAAGGGGGATAAAAAGACAACTGCTCTGTTACAGTGACGTGGCTCCTTTAAAACTATTACAGTCTGGGCCCAGAAGGACCAGGGGCTCCCCTGGGTCCCCAGCTGCCCCAGGAGAGAGAAGGGTCATGCTGAGAGCACTCTGGGACCCAGGGCCACCTGAAGGTTTGGCTTAACTTCACAGCAGCCAGGCCCTGGACACCCTCAACCACATCTTGCAGAACATCTTGCCTGTGCTTTCTTCCCTAAAGTCATTTTGATTCCTCTTTTTAGCTTAGCTCCTGTTACTTAATTGATGCTGCAAAAGCTCTTATTAAAGTTTCATATAGTATTATAATTGTAAAATAGTGTTTTTAAAATTAAAAAAGTGTTTAATATAATTCATATGAATACATAGCTCCAGGTCGTGAGACCCTCTAGAAATATATAGGTCTTTATTAAATTTTAATGAAGAATTGCTATTTGCTACAACCATCAGTGAAATCTGACATGGTAGAAATGTTTAAACAATAAAACCAATTTGTATGTTAATAGCTGTTACTATAAATGTATATATAAATTTACCTGAATAAATTTATTTTTGGCCATGCCAAAAAAAAAAAAAATTACAGTCTGAAGGCTTACATTAAAATACTATTAGTACATAATTCTATTTATATTTCATATATGCTAGTGTTAAGTTTCTATGTGTAAGTCTTCACTTTGATGTTTTTAAAGCCATTCTTTTCCCTACAAGACACACACACATAACCTCAATACTTAAAAAGTAAAACCCTTATCAGGATTTAATTCCAAAGCTCAATGAACAAAAAATAATTAATACATTATGTATTTATAAAAATTAAAAACAGACAGAACCAATAACATTTATCAAATAATGTGGAGAAAATGGTTAAAATGCTTTTATTGATAATGTGTTAAACAATATTAAGTTTTGAAGTATGGATATTGTAATAAATTTGTCAATTACTTGGTTTTTGCAAAGATATAAAAATAACATGGGTTAGGAAGCTACAAAAGTAAAGCACTAAAATGGGGCACAGGGCTTCCCTGGTGGCACGGTGGTTGAGAGTCTGCCTGCTAATGCAGGGGACGCGGGTTCGAGCCCTGGTCTGGGAGGATCCCACATGCCGCGGAGCAACTAGGCCCGTGAGCCACAATTGCTGAGCCTGCGCGTCTGGAGCCTGTGCTCCGCAACAAGAGAAGCCGCGACAGTGAGAGGCCCGCGCACCGCGATGAAGAGCGGCCCCCGCTTGCCACAGCTGGAGAAAGCCCTCACGCAAAAGCAAAGACCCAGCACAGCCAAAAATAAATATAAAAAAATAAAATGGGGCACAGTTTTCTAGTAAAAAATTGGCACCATAGGAATAAATACAAAAATTTTAAAAATATGCTTAAGAAAATGTGTCCAGGGACTTCCCTGGTGGTCCAGGGAACTAAGATTCCACATGCCGGAGGGCAACTAAGCCTGCATGCTGCTACGAAGAGTCCATGTGCTGCAATGAAAGATCCCGCAGGCGCAACAAAGATCCCATGTGCCGCAACTAAGACTTGACGCAACCAAATTAATTAAATAATTTATTTTTTAAAAAAAGAAAGTGTGTCCAAAATGTCTCAACTCTCACTAGCAATTAATGATTTTTATGTCAAAATAACAAATAGCAAATGTACAAAGTGTTCAAATACAATAAAAGATTCAAAACTCAAAAATATCTCGAGATTTATCTCCATTCTACATCCAGTTTTTTAAATATATAAATATATTCACTTAATGATTTAAATAACAAGATCCCACAGCAGCATACTCTATATTCTCACAGGTTACTTTCAAACATCTTCCCTGCTTCATGCAGTCATAGATTTTTAAGCAATGTAGGGAACCACACATCAATTGTTTTGGAACACGTTCTATTTCTGAACACATGGAAGTTTAGAAGAAAAACCCATGATGGTGCTTGACATGCCATGCAACTCAAAGAATGAAAAATTCACAAATCCTAATAGACTCAGCTTTTCTCGCCCTTTCCAAAAACCATCTTTAAAAGGAAGAGGGAACCAAAATATCAGTCATCTAATCACCCCATATTTATTAAGAATCTAATATGTTTAAGGTTCCCAATATGCATGATAGGAGCCAAAGACAAAAGACGTGACTAAACTTCCAGCACAGCATAACTGTTCACTTTCCTCGTATAAGTAGGTCAATACTTACCTTACCAGCTATTTTTAAGATTAACAATAATGGCACAGCATATCGTAGAAACACAAATGGTAGCTAGTATAATTATTTTAAATTAGAGACAGAGGACAAATACTTAGAAAGAAAAATAGTACAAACTGTCATTAAAAGCCCTACAGAAGCACAGAAAAGGAAGAAATGATCAAGAGCTCAGATGAAATTAAGGCTTCACTGAAAAGGTAAGATTTAGGTTGAGCCTACTGAGAAGGCTTGGATTTATTAGATAAGAAGAGAAGGAGGGGATTAACAGAGAAGCAAAGATAAGACTACAGAATGAGGGCCACAGAATATAAAGCCAATCCGACATCTTATTATTGAGCAAAAATATGTAAACAAATTGGAACTTAAACATGAGCTAAAGAGAACAAAACCTGTATGAACAGTATACAATAGAACATCAAGTCCCAATGCCCAGCCACAAATTTTTATCAGTTGTATCTTTCCTCTTTTGGAAAAAGTGTGAGGGGACAATAGTCTTGTTTAGAAAATATGACACCTACTCTCAAAATACTAAAAAGATTGATATAAATGGGACTATATTCCTATGACACAATCTGATTACTAATAATAATGACTTTTTTCTGAAGAGTATTAAGCAGATTGATGCACGTTATTAATACTTAAAATGACCTAGATGTGGGGGAAAAAATCAATGCTTTTTAATGGACTGATAATGTTTAACAGAGGTATAATTAGTTTACAAATAATGCTTAAGTTTCTTAAACCCTCAGAAATGGGACCAGTTACATATAAACATATACTTATGAAATATATTCAAATTTTAATAACCAAATTTTTTAAGTGATTCCTTAAAAGTTAAAAAAAAGTTTATATATATTCTAACTAAAACTTAGAACTCGAAAAATTGTAACATAAAACAGTCAAATTAACATTCAGAATATGACACTGGGAATTTTATGACAGTTTTTATGTGAAAAATCTTTTTGAAGTCTTCATTTATCTAAGAGCAGCAAGGAAATAGAACAAAAGAAATATTGTAACTGCTTTCGGGACTTTTTCCCATCACATTTGTGAAATATAAGAACAGTCCAATTCATGACATTTTATGCCAGGAAGGTTATTTTTTTTCTCAAAATAAAATGTAAAATACTTTTTAAGTTTAACTCAATATTAATTTGAGTTAAATTTGTGTTTAATTGTAATATTAAAATATAATTTGTAGGCCTCTCAAAAAATTACCATTTTTAAAATACCTTTGACTAGACAAAGAAATAATCTTCAGGCTCACTTGGAAGCTAAACTATATAAAAGTAAAGACTGTAAAAGAAAAAACTAAGTAGCAATTTTTACAAATATTTAAGTTAAAATGGTTCTCTTTTGGGGGCCCCGCCAGGGAAAATGTCTAAGTCTCTGGCTCCCTACGTGGGGGCGGGATTGAAGATACTGTGGCAAATGCATATTCTAGCCTCACCACTGTGGCTCCAAACTTCAAGTGCAGTGTTAGGCTCTGGAACAAAGAATGTGTAACCTGATCTCTTTTCCTTCTCTCCTCCTTCACAGCAACATTTAGAAAGTAATTTAACCTCTCAAAATGGCATCTTTGTGCTGCTTAGGGGAAAAACATCTATTCACTATTACAGTGTAAGGGAAAAAATAAATCAAATCACTTTTTAAAAATGGTTTTTGCTTAATATACAGTGATGTTTTTGTATCAAACATCGAGTACAAAGATAACCCAATTATAAATGAAGACTTCATTTCTATTACTTGAATGTCTACTACCCAAGATTAACAAATGCAGCTCAGGTTTTAAGAACAATTAGTTTTATTAATACAAGGTAGAGTTAGTATTTATTTTGCTTCTATAACAAAGGCAGTAATTAGCTCCTAAGAAGTTTTGAAGAGAAAATTATTTTAAATTAATATAAATAATCTAGATAAATTTGAGTTTTAAATCTTAGTGACTAAAAAAAAATGCAGCTTATGTACTTTTAATTCCCATATTATCTTTTCATTTATCATTATTTTAAAAAAGGAGACAAGTTAAGTCCGAAAATATGGGAAAGAAAAATAAAAAATTTGCTACCCAGGGATCAAAGAATATTAATATATTGGGAATGTTTAATAACATTCCCACCATTGACAAAAAAAATTTTAAGGTATTCTAAAATTAATACCACGGAAATTTTATATAATTTTTATACATTTCAAAGCAATTCTATAGTCATGAGTTATCTGACCCTCGCAACAACCTTGTGAGTTAGGAGATCACAAATTTGCTTAGTTGAGACAGTCACAAAAAAATTGGTATAAGTCTCCTGACTCCAGGCTATAGCCCTAAACTGTTATTTGTATTTCAATATATACTAGTAAGCACTATTACGCCCCTTTTACCAGAGAGGAAACAGGTTCAGAAGCGAATAACTTGCCTATGGTCACAACTCCAAAGTCTTACCACTTAACCACTACTGTAGTCCTCACGTTTATCAAAATAAATAGATAAAATTAAGTTTAATGTTATATAACTGACTAAAAACCAACTGTGGTAGCAGAACAGTGGTCCCCTCAAAGACATACACATCCTAATCCCTGGAACATATGAATGTTAGCTTGCATGACAAAAGGGATTTTGCAGATGTGATTAAGGGTACAAATCTTGAGATGGGGAGGTTATCCTGTTGGGCTCAACCCAATCACGAGTCCCTAAAAGCAGAGAACCCTTCCCAGCTGTGGTGAGAGAGAGAAAGAGAAGACAAAGGGTCTGAGGGATGAGATCTTGTTGGCTTTGAAGATGATGAAGAAGGAGGCTACAAGCCAAGGATACTGGTTGGCCTATAGAAGCTGAAAAAGACAAAGAATCAGATTCTCCCCTAGAGCCTCCAGAAAGGAACGCAGTCCAGCAGACAGTTTGATTTTAGTCTGGTGACACCTGTGTTGGACTTCTGACCTACAAAAGTGTAAGATAATAATTTTTTTCTGTTTAAAACAGTAAGTTTTTGGTAATTTATTACAGCAGCAATCGAAAACCAACTGTACTGTAAAATACCAATTGTACTGTATAATTGACATACAGACTGAATGTTCACGTCCCTCCAAAATTCATATGTTAAATCCTAATGCCCAATGTGATGATATTTGGAGGTAGAGCCTCTGGAAGGTAATTAGGTTATAAGGGTGGAGCCCTCATGAATGGAATTAGAGCCTTATAAAAGGGAACCCAGAGACTTCCCTTGATCCTTCTGCCATGTGAGGATACAGAGAAAAGATGGCCTTCTATGAACCAGGAAGTGGACTCTCATCAGACTCTGAATCTGTCAGCAGCTTGATCTTGGACTTCTCAGCCTCTGGACTGTGAGAGAAATGTTGTTGTTTATAAGCCACCCAGTTTTATGGTATTGTGTAATGGCAGCCCGAATGGACTAAGACAATTGACCATTTTGTATTTTAAATTAACTGAACACTATTTTACAATACCAAAAGACATTCTGTCAGGGAGTAAATATGTAATCAGAAATCCTGCCCACCCTGTGTAGATGAAATAAAAATACAGGTACCCATCACTATACAACTGAATGTGATTTGGTTGCCAATGACATTCTGGCCCAATGCTATACCTTTTAATTTTCCTTCCTCCTTCCCTCACAATTTAAATGTAAATATTTAAATGTAAATACTAAACACTGAAATCCCAAAACACAGATCCAACTAACTTTCCTTTGCCTTGTCCACATCAGCATGCGTACACACGTACAGAAGTCAAGAAAATGATCAAAAGGCACAGAGTAATTGGCGAAAAGACTGTAGTGACGACCAAAAAAGAATGGGATCAACTTATTAAGCACAGGTGGCAGAAGAGTTTTCAGAAAGGAACAAATCAGTGAGCTACTGAACAGAGTAGGGAGTTGAATACAGTTCAAAGAATATTTGACAATGAACAGTTATAGATATAGTAATAAATAAGTTAGTCCTTGACTTAGGTGCTTTTATTATCCCATTGTACAGGTGGGAAAACAGAGCATAGAATATTATATATATATTAGCAAAGTCACACTGCTAATAAGTGGCAAAGGCAGGATTCAAACGCAAATAAGTGGGGCTTCAGAGCTGGTACATTTAATTAGTGAATTATGTTGCTCTCCAGAGCATAAGCCTCTCATCTAACCCCTTATGCAAAACAGGAATAACTTCTACCTCAAAGATTTGTGGAAGATTAAAGTGATAACATGTATAAAGCACTTTGAAAAGTACCTGGTATGTAGTAACTGTCGAATAAATGTTAGTGACTAGTGCTAAGTGCCAGGTGCTGTGCTAAACATTTTCCTTACCTGATCTTTTTTTTTTTAAATAAATGTATTTTTTTTTTTGGCTGCGTGGGATGTTTGTTGCTGAGTGCGGGCTTTCTCTAGTTGCGGCGAGAGGGGGCTACTCTTTGTTGCCGTGCCCGGGCTTCTCATTGCGGTGGCTTCTCTTGTTGCGGAGCACAGGCTCTAGGCACGTGGGCTTCAGTAGTTGTGGCTCGGGGGCTCTAGAGCACAGGCTCAGTAGTTGTGGCGCACAGGCTTAGTTGCTCCATGGCATGTGGGATCTTCCCGGACCAGGGCTCAAACCCGAGTCCCCTGCATTGGCAGGCGGATTCTTAACCACTACGCCACCAGGGAAGCCCTACCTGGTCTTATTTAATCTTCACAACACCCCAGGAAGCTGCATCTTTGTTTTCGGTTATGGGAAGACTGCTTAGATAGATTAAGGTTACACAACCAATAAGTAACAGAGACGTTTCGAACTTGGGACTTAACCTAACATACAAAATCTAAGCATTTGAGCACTGGCCTTCAATTACTGGTTAATAGTTTTTTTGGCTTGTGTGTCCCCAAATATAACTGTAAAACCCTACATAATCCCTCACACGTTTTAAAGTTGACATCTAAAATCTTTCACAAGTCAGATAACTGCAAAGAATATGATTTCTGGCCTATTGTAAATACTGACATTTTACATAAATCTGTGACATCACTCTTAAATCTGTTCAACAGAATCCAAACACCACTGTGATCTGACACCCAGTATGATCCACTTGAAAATAAAATTTTCACATCATTTTTTTCCCCTCCTTGAACTCATATCATCTTATTCCATTCACCCTGCATGTAATAATTTTTATACTTGAAAGTCTATTATTAATCACTCATACATATCTGCAGTTTGAATGGAAATTTCTTTAAAATTTCCTTTGATCATAAATAATCCTCTAAGAGTTTTAAAAATTATTTGAGATTCAATTACCATTACTATTAGCATACATAATTGATTTAAATAAAAAACAATACAGATGCGATAGCAATTAACAACATTAAAAGTAAAAATTTTACTGGAAATGTATCTGTTAATGGGCTGGATGGGGCTTTTTTTTCAATTAGTTCATCTGTTCGCATAATTATTGCTAAAATGAGATGATTCAGTGTATCCCTACTTCTCTGTTTTTGATTTTTTTTTTTTAGAAGGTACTGAGAAATTTTGTTCATATTAATAGGTGACTGGAATGGAAGGAATTTTACCAGTAGTCACACAATTTTTTAGAGTCGCACAAATTTACAAAATTCCTTCCTAGTTATTTACTGAAATTGTCATTTACCGCCAAAAATATTTTTAATGACTTAGCAGCTAACAAATTAGTTTTGAATATTGGAATTGAAAAATCCTTCAAATTTGTTCAAAGCAAAAAACTGGAAACCATTAAAGAATTTGTTCCCCAAAGATTAAAGCTACTTACTTTCACAGTACTAACACCAACATCTGGAAACTGCCACTTTAGGAGTCCCTGAAGTTTTGCTTCGTTTTTGGAGATATAATTCACATATAAAATTTACTCTTTTAAAGCATACAATTCAGTAGTTATCAGCATATTCACAAAACTGTAAAAGCATCACCACTATCTAATTCCAGAACACTTCATCACCCTAAAAAAGAACCTTGTAACCATTAGCAATCACATGCAACTCCCCCCACCTCCGCCGCCCAACCTTGTCCACTTTCTCTATGTATTTGCCTATTCTGGATTTTTTTTTTTTTTTTTTACGGTATGCGGGCCTCTCACTGCTGTGGCCTCTCCCGTTGCGGAGCACAGGCTCCGGACACGCAGGCTCAGCGGCCATGGCTCACGGGCTCAGCCGCTCCGCGGCATGTGGGATCCTCCCAGACCGGGGCACGAACCCGTGTCCCCTACACTGGCAGGCAGACTCTCAACCACTGCGCCACCAGGGAAGCCCGCCTATTCTGGATTTTCATATAAATTGAAGCATACAATATGTGGTCCTTTATGACTGGCTTCTTTCACTTAGCATCATGTTTTCAAGGTTAATCCATGTTGTATGCAGCATGAGTCAGTATTTCACTTCTTTTCAAGGGTGAATATTCCATTGTATAGGTAAACCACATTTTATCTATTTATCAGGTAATGGACATTTGGGTTATTTCCACTTCTTGGCCATTAGGAATAATGCTGCAATGAACTTTCATATACAAGTTTTTGAGTTAACATATTTTTAATTCTTTTGGGTATATACCTAAGAGTAGAATTACTGGATCATATGGTAACTCTAACTTTTTGAGGAACTGTTAAACTATTCTTCGAAGCAGCTGAATCATTTTACATTCTCACAGCAGCATATAAAGGTTCCCATTTCTCCATATGCTTACCAACACTTGTTTTTATCTTTTTGATTACAGCCATCCTCGTGGGTGTGAAGTGGTAACTCACTGTGGATTTGATTTGCCTTTCTCTGATGACTAATGCTATTGAGCATCTATTTATTTTCTTACCTATCTTACTGGCCACTTCTACATCTTCTTTGGAGAAATGTCTGTTCAAATCCTTTGCCCATTTTTAAATTGAGTTTTTTGTTGTTGCTAGTTACAAATGTTCTTTATGTATCCTGGACACAAGTCAATTATCGACATGATTTGCATATGAATCTCCCATTCTGTGGGTTGTTTTCTCAACTCTCTTGAAAGTGTCCTTTGAGGTACACCGGTTTTTAAAATTTTGATGAAGTCCAATTTATCTGTTTTTTCCTTTGATGTCGTATCTAAGAAATCACTGCCTAATCCAAAGCCACAAAATTTACACCTATGTTTTCTTCTAAGAGTTTCATACTTTTAGCTCTTACATTTAGATCTTTACTTTGAGTTATTTTTGTATATGGTATGAGGTAGGGGTCCAACTTCATTCTTTTACAGTTGGATATCCAGTTGCCCCAGCACCTCTGTTTTGGTGTCTTGGAATTGTCTTTTATTCCCTGAGGTATTTCCACCACAGAGCAAACGCATCACGGTAAAAAGCAGCAACAGGAGAAGAGTTATGCCATTATTTTGTAAATGGAAAAGGGGAATGGTAGAAAGGAATGTGGGAAAGAAGAAACCACTTGAAAGACTGATTCACAGGAAGGTCAATTTTAGGAAAGAGCACATGTGGAAGTTTAGGGTCTATAAATTAATTCACCTGAAATTACCCATGTGTGTGGGTACCTCAAGGAGTTTGTGTCCCCATCCTATGCCCAAGACCAACATTTAAATACTGCTCTAGGGCTTCCCTGGTGGCACAGTGGTTGAGAGTCCACCTGCCGATGCAGGCGACACGGGTTCGTGCCCCGGTCCGGGAAGATCCCACATGCCACGGAGCGGCTAGGCCCGTGAGCCATGGCCGGTGAGCCTGAGCGTCCGGAGCCTGTGCTCCGCAACGGGAGAGGCCACAACAGTGAGAGACCCGCGTACCGGAAAACAAACAAACAAACAAAAAAAAAACAACTCATCTTATGAGCCCAGCATTAATTACCCTGATACCAAAGCCAGAAAAAGATACTACTGGAAAAGAAAACTACAGACTAATACCACTAATGAATACAGATGGAAAATCCTCAAAAAGAACAGTAGGAAACCAAATTCAACAGCACAGTTAAAGTGTAATACACCATGACCAAGTGGAATTTATCCCTATAATTCAAGGATTATTCAACATGAGAAAATCAATAAATGAGATACATCACATTAACACAACTTAGAAAAAAACCCACATGATTATCCAGCAGGTGCAGAAAAAGCATTTGACAGAATTCCACAAACTTTCATGATAAAAACACTCAAACTAGGAATAGAAGGAAATTATTTCAACATAATAAAGATCATATAGTTGACCCTTGAACAATGTGGGTTTGAACTGCACAGGTCCACTTATACTTTATTTTTGTTAATAAATATGTACTGCAGTACGACATAATCCTCAGATGCAGAACCATGAATGCAGAACCACTAACTTATTAACACTGTTAAAATATCCATACTGCCCAAAACGATCTACAGATTCAATGCAATCCTTATGAAAATCCTAATGGCACTTTTTGCATGTATAGGAAAAGCCATCTTAAAATTCATACAGAATCTCAAGAACCCCTATTATTCAAAACAATCTTGAGAAATAAGAACAAAGCTAGAGGCCTCACGCTTCCTGATTTCAAAACATATTACATAGAGCTACAGTAATAAAAACCATGGTGCTGCCATACATTCAGATGAAATATAAAGACAAACGTACAGATCAATGGAACAGAACTGATATCCTAGAAATAAACCCTTGCATATATGATCAAATGATCTTCAACAAGGCTGCCAACACTGCACAATGAGAAAGGACAGCCTCTTAAACAAATACTGCTAGGAAAACTGGATATGCACATGCAATAGAATGAAGAAGGATCCTTATCTTACACAGTATACAAAAATTAACTCAAAATGGTTTAAGAAGTTAAACATAAGACCTGAAACTATAAAACTCTAGAAGAAAATATAGGGGAAAACCTTCATGACATTGTAATGAACAATGATTTCTTGAATATGACATCAAAAGCACAAGCAACAAAAACTCAAACCTCTAGCCAGGCTCACCAAGAAGAAAAGAGAAAACACCCAAATATATGCAATAAGAAATGAAAGAGGAGGGACTTTCCTGGTGGGGCAGTGGATAAGAATCCGCCTACCAATGCAGGCGACACGGGTTCGATCCCTGGTCCGGAAAGATCCCACATACGGTGGAGCAACTAAGCCCGTGCACCACAACTACTAAGCCAGTGCTCTAGAGCCCGCAAGCCGCAACTACTGAAGCCCAAGTGCCACAACTATTGAAACCCGTGCACCTAGAGTCCATGCTCTGCAAAAAAAGAAGCCACCGCAATGAGAAACCTGCACACCTCAACAAAGAGTGGCCCCCGCTTGCCACAACTAGAGAAAGCCTGCATGCAGCAACAAAGACCAAACTCAGCTAAAAAAGTAAAAATTAAAAATTAAATCTTTTTTTTTTTTTTTTTTTGCGGTACACGGGCCTCTCACTGTTGTGGCCTCTCCTGTTGCGGAGCACAGGCTCTGGACGCGCAGGCTCAGCGGCTATGGCTCACGGGCCCAGCCACTCTGCGGCATGTGGGATCCTTCCAGACTGGGGCACGAACCCGTGTCCCCTGCATCAGCAGGCGGACTCTCAACCACTGTGCCACCAGGGAAACCCCAAAATTAAATCTTAAAAAAAAAGAAATGCAAGAGGAGAAATAACAACCGATACCACAAAAACACAAAAAATCATAAGAGAATACTATGAACAGTTATATGCCAACATATTGGACAACCTAGAAGAAATAGATGCATTTCTAGAAACATACAGCCTGCCAATACTGAGACAAGAAGAAACAGATTATTTGACCAATCACTAGAAGTGAATTAGAAGCTGTAATAAAAAAAAAAAACTCCCTGTAAACAAAAATTCAGAATCAGATGGCCTCGATGGGGAATTCTACTAAATACACAAAGAACTTATACCCATCCTTCACAAACTATACCAAAAAATTGAAGAGGGAACACTCCCAAATTCATTCTATGAAGCCACCTACTGTTGTGGCCTCTCCTGTTGCGGAGCACAGGCTCTGGACGCGCAGGCTCAGCGGCTATGGCTCACGGGCCCAGCCACTCTGCGGCATGTGGGATCCTTCCAGACTGGGGCACGAACCCGTGTCCCCTGCATCAGCAGGCGGACTCTCAACCACTGTGCCACCAGGGAAACCCCAAAATTAAATCTTAAAAAAAAAGAAATGCAAGAGGAGAAATAACAACCGATACCACAAAAACACAAAAAATCATAAGAGAATACTATGAACAGTTATATGCCAACATATTGGACAACCTAGAAGAAATAGATGCATTTCTAGAAACATACAGCCTGCCAATACTGAGACAAGAAGAAACAGATTATTTGACCAATCACTAGAAGTGAATTAGAAGCTGTAATAAAAAAAAAAAACTCCCTGTAAACAAAAATTCAGAATCAGATGGCCTCGATGGGGAATTCTACTAAATACACAAAGAACTTATACCCATCCTTCACAAACTATACCAAAAAATTGAAGAGGGAACACTCCCAAATTCATTCTATGAAGCCACCATCACCCTGATACCAAAACCAGACAAACACACCACCAAAAAAAAAAAATTACAGGCCAGTATCTTTGATGAATGTAAATGCAGAACTCCTCAGCAAAATATTAGCAAACCAAATCCAACAGTACATGAAAAGGATCATACACCATGATCAAGCTGGATTCATTCCAGGGTTGCCAAGGATGGTTTCACATACACAAATCAATTAATGTGATACAACAGATAAACAAAAGGAAAGACAAAAACCACATGATCATCTCAATAGGCACAGAAAAAGAATCTGACAAAATTCAACATCCATTTATGATAAACATTCTCACCAAAGCAGGTACAGAGGGAACATATCTCAACATAATAAAAGCCATTTATGACAAACCCACAGCCAATATAATACTCAGGTGAAAAGCTGAAAGCCTTCATGCTAAATTCAGGAACAAGACAAAGATGTTCACTCCCACCACTTCTATTCAACATAGTATTCGAAGTCCTAGCCACAGCAATCACACAAGAAAAAGAAATTAAAGGTATCCAAAATTGGAAGGGAAAAGGTAAAACTGTCACTATTTGCAGATGACATGATACTATATATAGAGAACCCTATAGCCTCAACACAAAAACTACTACAACTAATAAATGAATTCAGCAAGGTAGCAGGATACAAGTCTCATATACAGAAATCTGTTGCATTTCTTTACACTAACCATGATATGTCAGAAAGATAAAGTTAAAAAAATTCCATTTAAAAATGCATCAAAAAAATAAATAAAATACCTAGGGATAAACTTAACCAAGGAGGTGAAAGACCTATACACTGAAAACTATACAACACTGATATAGGAAACTGAAGATGATTCAAAGAAATGGAAAGATATCCCATTCTCTTAGACTGGAAGAGTTAAAATGTTAAAATGTCCATACTACCCAAAGCAATCTACAGATTTAATGCAATCCCTATGAAAATACCCATGACATTTTTCATGGAACTAGAACAAAACATTCTAAAACATATATGGAACCACAAAAGACCCAGAATTGCCAAAGCTATCCTGAACAAGAAGAACAAAGCTGGAGGCATAACCCTTCCAGACTTCAGACAATACCACAAAGCTACAATAATCAAAACAGCATGGTACTGGCACAAAAACAGACATATAGATCAATGGAACAGAACAGAAAGCCCAGAAATAAACCCACACACGTATGGTCAATCTACAACAAAGGACGCAAGAATATAAAATGGAGAAAAGACCGTCTCTTCAACAAGTTGTGTTGGGTAAACTGGACAGCTACATGTAAATCAATGAAATTAAAACACTCCCTCACAGTATATACAAAAATAAACTCAAAATGGTTTCAAGACCTAAATATAAGAGAGGACACCATAAAACTCCTAGAAGAGAACATAGGGAAAACATTCTTGGCCGTAAATTGTAGCAACATTTTCTTAGATCAGTCTCCCAAGGCAAAAGAAATAAAAGCAAAAATAAACAAGTAGGGCCTAATCAAATGTAAAAGCTTTTGCACAGCAAAGGAAACCATCAACAAAACGAAAAAACCTATGGAATGAGAGAAAATATTTGCAAACGATGTGACTGACTGAGAAGGGATTATTCTCCAAAATATACAAACAGCTCATAAAACTCAATAGCAAAAAAAAAAACAAAACCCAATCAAAAAATGGGCGGGCAGAAGACCTAAACAGACATTTCTCCAAAGAAGACATACAGATGGCCAACAGGCACATGAAAAAATGCTCAACATTGCTAATCATCAGAGAAATGCAAATCAAAACCACAATGAGGTATCACCTCACACCAGTCAGAACGGCTATCATCAAAAAGTCTACAAATAAATACTAGAGAGGGTGTGGAGAAAAGGGAACCTTCTTATACTGTTAGTGGGAACGTAAATTGGTGCAGCCACTGTGGAAAACAGTACAGAAGCTTCTCAAAAAATTAAAAATAGAACTATTGTATGATCCAGCTATCCCACTTCTGGGTATATATTCAAAAGAATTGAAAAGAGGATCTTGAAGAGATATTTGCACAACCATGTTCATTACAGCATTATTCACAATAGCCAAGAAGTGGATGCAACCAGAATGTCCATCAACAGGTGAGTAGATAAAGAAAATGTGGTATATAAACACAGTGGAATATTATTCAACCTTTGAAAATAAGGAAGTCCTGCCATACGTTACAAACATGAATGAACCATGAGGACATTATGTTAAGTTAAATAAGCCAACCACAAAAAGACAAATACTACATGATTTTAGTGACATGTGGTATCTAAAGTAATCAAATTCATAGAAGCAGAAAGTAGAATGGTGGTTGCCAGGGCTGGGGAAAGGGGGAAACAGGACATTGTTGTTCACTGGGTAAAGTTTCAGTAGGGCAAGATAAAAAGTTCTAGTATAACAATGTACACATAATTAACAATACTGTACTGTACACTTAAAAATAGTTAAGGGAGTACTATGTTCTGGTTTGTTTTTTTACAACAATAACAAACAATAACAACAAAAGTGAAGAGCAGGCACAACTGGATTTATCTAGCAGTGGAGTTTCTCAACTAAGCAATGTAGCAAGTGAGGGCAAGGGTGTTGAGAGTATTTGCAACTGAACAATTGTGACTGACCATAGAATTTAAAATGAATAAGGAGAAGGGATGGGACATAAGGGGGGCTGCGGTAAGAAATGACTAAAAGCTAAAAGGGTCAATGGTCCCAGTGAGGTAAAAGCATAGTTTATACTAGAAGACATGAGCTGAAAAGGTGAGAAGTGAAAATCAGAGAGTACAATACTTGAAACTGAAACTATGGGGGGGGGAGGGTATAATTATAAGCACATTATTATTGAATAACAGATCTGAGCTATGACCACAGGTGGCTGAAGTACAGTGGAAGACACTGGAAGAGGTCAAGAAACCAAGAGACCAGGAAGGTAGTGGAAGAATACCCACCTAGATGTTGAGATCCTCAAGAATTAGAATAAAGTAGTACTGGAGACAGTGAGCTACATAAGATAAAATCTTCACAGAATAAGGGGCAATAAGTGGGGAGTAAGCCAAGGTTCAACGGAACACTGCAAGGAGCAGCAGTAGCTGGTATTTTCTGATGAGACGATTCAAAACCATCTCTTTTGTTTGACGTTAAGTAAGACTGGAGGAAGAATGGTGTAGAAGTAGCAAAGAGGGGCAAGGAGGATAACCCACCTCCAGGCCCAAAGGAGAGGTGGTGTGGAAGAGAAACTTCCAACACTTTAGTGGGCTGCAAAAAAATCAGTGTCCTCCAGTGTGAATCAAGTTTCAGTTGCTAGCATTCTTAGTCAGAGGCCCATGCCCTCAAAAAATTCAGGAGGTCCATGAACTTAGATGACAAAAAATTACATCTTTAGTTTCACTAACTTCTAACTGAAATTTAAATGTAATTATTTAATTATGAGAGTAGGCAAAGCCCACAGTAGTGTTAGCAGTACCTGTAACTTTGTTACCAAAAGAATCATAGTCTCATCAAATTACACTGTTGCAGATAACTCAGAGTATTATTTATGTTCATCATTATTTAAAAATTAGGGCAGTTATTAAAACCCATCTCTGGGTTATTTAACGAGTTAATAAAAGAAAATACACATTACTATATCTTAAAATTTTTTAATTACTTTAATAGTGTTATTTCAATAATTGGTTTCCTTTGTAATCCAATGTATTTTATTTTACACACATTTAAAAACATTAGTCTGTCCAAAAAACATAAGAATGCTTGAGAGCAAGAAGATGAATAGAAAGGTCAGAAAAAGAGGCACCATGAAAAGGCTTCAGGGATTGGAGAGCAGCAGGAAGAACGGGTCTGCCAAAGAGATTATACAGAGCCTTAGAAAATAAAGGTCAATGTGAGGTTAAAAACAATGAGGGAGATACAGAAAATGTTTCATGAAAAAGTCAAGCTGCAACACAAAATGCATGATACCACCTGTACAAAACACAAGAAATGGAAATATATTTTTGTAAATGGAGAGGAAATTTTAGGATACATAAAGTAGCAACAGCGGTTACCAATGAAAAGTAAACTGAGAAAGGGCAGAGCAGAAAGAGAGAAGTAAAGAGGAAACTTCACTTTTCTGTATTGTTTGAATTGTTTACTACCAGCATGTATTACACTAAAAACAAAACTACAAAAAAAAAAAAAACAGAAAAACAAAACTAGTTGTTTTTAGGGGAATCCCTTTTCTGTTTTCCTTACTAGTTTCTTTGGTATTCTTGCAGGACACTAGTAGGAGGCTAGGCCTCCAGGCTCTCCAGGGAACTCAGTGATACATTCTTCGAGGGAATGTTGTCCAGAAACATTTTTTACAGCAGGGTGAGATGGGCATCATAGGGAACAGTTTTAGCTATTTGGGGCTGTCATGAAACAATCAGCCTTGTGTTAGCCCTTCAAACATTTGACTTTTGTGCTGAAGCAAGCAGGAAATTGGAAGCTTCATCTCCTGCAGCTCTCTCTTCATGATTCAAAGCATTCTGGGACAGGTAACTGCCAAGCAGGCTGGGACTAATAGGTGCTTCTTATCAAACAAAGCAAACACTGATAGCACTTTCAAGCTGAACTGCTATTGCTGGTATATAAGGAGCCTGATTTTTTTGTTCATCGTGTGTACAGGAACCTTATTGAACTCATTTATTAGTTTTCCAACTTTTTCAATTGATTCTCTTGGTTTTTCTAGGTAGATTATATGCTCTGCAAAGGGCATATGCAGAATACAAGTTTTGACTTTCCCTTTCAAATATTTACAGGCATACCTTTGTTTCATTGCAGTGTGTTTTTTACAAATTAAAGGTCTGTGGCAGCCTTGTGTCAAGTAAGTCTATTGATGCCATTTTTCCAACAGTATTTTTGCTCATTTCATGTCTCTGTATCACATTTTGGTAACTCTCACAAAATGACAAACTTTTTCATTATTATTATATTTGTCATGGTGATCTGTGATCTCTGATGTTACCACTGTACGTGTTTTGGGGCACCATGGACCGCGCCCACATAAGACAGCAAACTTAATCGATAAATGTTGTGTGTGTTCTGACTGCTCCACCAACCAGCCATACCCCCATCTCTCTCTCTCTCTCTCTCTCTCCTTGGGCCTCCCTATTTCCTGAGACACAACAATACTGAAATTAGGCCAATTAAATACCCTACAGTGGCCTCTAAGTGTTCAAGTGAAAGAAAGGTCGCACATCTCTCACTTTAAATCAAAAGCTAGAAATGATTAAGCTTAGTGAGGGAGGCATGTCGAAAGCCAAGACAGGCCAAAAACTAGGCCTCTTGCACCAGTTAGCCAAGTTGTGCGTGCAAAGGAAAAGTTCTTGAAGGAAATTAAAAGCGCTGCTCCAGTGAACACATAAATGGTAAGAAAGCAAAACAGCCTTATTGCTGGTGGAGAAACTTTTAGTGGTCTGAACCGAAGATCAAAGCAGTCACAACATCCCCTTAAGCCAAAGCCTAATCTAGAGCAAGGTCCTAACTCTCTTCAATTCACGGAAGGCTGAGAGAGATGAGGAAGTTACAGAAAAAAGTCTGAAGCTAACAAAGGCTGGTTCATGAGGTTTAAGGAAACAAGCCATCTCCATAACATAAAAGTGCAAGGTGAAACAGCAAGTGCTGATGAAGAAGCTGCAGTAAATTAGCCAGAAGATCTACCTAACATAATTAATGAAAGTGACTAAACAACAGATCTTCAATGTATGTAGATGAGACAGCTTGTTCCCCGACCAGAGATGCAACCCGTGCCCCTTGCACTGGAAGCACAGAGTCTTAACCACTGGACCACCAGTGAAGTCCCGAAACAGCCTTATCTTGGAAGAAGATGCCATCTAGGACTTGCTTAACTAGAGAGGAGAAATCCATGCCTGACTTCAAAGCTTCAAAGCACGAACTGACTCTCTTATTAGAGGCTAATGCAGCTGGTGACTTTAAGTTGAAGCCAATGCTCATGTACCATCCCGAAAATCCTAGGGCCTTAAGAATTATGCTAAATCTACTCTGCCTATGCTCTCTAAATGAAACAACAAAGCCGGGGTGACAGCACATCTGTTTACAACGTGGTCTACTGAATATTTTAAGCCCACTGTTGAGACCTACAGCTCAGAATAAAAGATTCCTTTGAAAATATTACTGCTTGGGCTTCCCTGGTGGCACAGTGGTTGAGAGTCCGCCTGCCGATGCAGGGGACACGGGTTCGTGCCCCGGTCCGGGAAGATCCGACATGCCGCAGAGCGGCTGGGCCCATAAGCCATGACCGCTGAGCCTGCGCATCCGGAGCCTGTGCTCCACAATGGGAGAGGCCACAACAGTGAGAGGCCCGCGTACAGCAAAAAAATAATAATAAAATAAAATTAAATTAAATTAAAAATATTAAAAAGTAAAAAAATAAAATATTACTGCTCATTGACAATGCACCTGGTTACCCAAGAGCTCTGATGGAGATGTACAATGAGATTAGTGTTGTTTTCATGCCTGCTAACACAACATCCATTATGCAGCCCATAGATCAAGGAGTCATTTCAAAGTGTGAATTGAGTATCTTGTTCATTCAGGGGTTTTTTTTGAATTTTAACATTTTTTACACAGCAGGTTCTTATTAGTCATCCATTTTATACACATTAGTGTATACCTGTCAATCCCAATCTCCCAATTCATCACACCACCACCGCTTCACCCGCCACGTTCCCCCCTTGGTTTCCATACATTTGTTCTCTACATCTGTGTCTCAATTTCTGTCCTGCAAACCAGTTCATCTGTACCATTTTTCTAGGTTCCACATATATGCGTTAATATACGATATTTGTTTTTCTCTTTCTGACTTACTTCACTCTGTATGACAGTCTCTGGATCCATTCATGCCTCTACAAATGACTCAATTTCATTCCTTTTTATGGCTGAGTAATATTCCATTGTATATATGTACCACATCTTCTTTATCCATTCATCTGTCAATGGGCATTTAGGTTGCTTCCATGTCCTGGCTATTGTAAATAACGCTGCAAAGAACACTGGGGTACATCTGTCTTTCTGAATTATGGTTTTCTCTGGGTATACTGCTCAGTAGTGGGATTGCTGGGTCATATGGTAATTCTATCTTTAGTTTTTTAAGGGACTGCATGTGGGATCTTCCTGCACCGGGGCACAAACCCGCGTCCCCTGCATTGGCAGGCGGACTCTCAACCACTGCGCCACCAGGGAAGCCCCCTCATTGTACTTTTGATCTGCATGATGTTCAGCAGCTTTTCATGTGCTTCTTGGCCATCTGTATGTCTACTTTGGAGAAATGTCTATTTAGCTCTTCTGTTCATTTTTGGATTGGGTTGTTATTTTAATATTGAGCTGCATCAGCTGTTTATATCTTTTGGAGATTAATACTTTGTCCATTAATTCGTTTGCAAATACTTTCTCCCATTCTGAGAGTTTGTCTTCTCGTCTTGTTTGTAGTTTCCCTTGCAAAAGCTCTGAAGGTTCATTAGGTCCCATTTGTTTATTTTTGTTTTTATTTCCATTACTCTAGATATGGTGGCCTCATAGAATGAGTTTGGGAGTGTTCCTTCCTCTGCAATTTTTTGGAAGAGTTTGAGAAGCACAGGTGTTAGCTCTTCTCTAAATGTTTGATAGAATTCACCTGTGAAGCCATCTGGTCCTGGACTTTGGAAGATTTTTAATCATAGTTTCAATATCATTGCTTGTGATTGGTGTGTTCGTATTTCTATTTCTTCCTGGTTCAGTCCTGGAAGGTTATACCTTTCTAAGAATTTGTCCATTTCTTCCAGGTTGTCCATTTTATTGGCATACAGTTGCTTGTAGTAGTCTCTTAGGATGCTTTGTACTTCTGCAGTGCCTGTTGTAATGTCTCCTTTTTCATTTCTAACGTTATTGATTTTAAGTCCTCTCCATCTTTTTCTTGATGAGGCTGGCTAATGGTTTGTCAATTTTATCTTCTCAAAGAACCAGCTTTTAGTTTTACTGATCTTTGCTATTGTCTTCTTTGTTTCTATTTCATTTATTTCTGCTCTGATTGTTATGATTTCTTTCCTTCTACTAACTTTGGGTTTTGTTTGTTCTTCTTTCTCTAGTTCCTTTAGGTGTAAGGTTAGGTTGTTTATTTGAGATGTTTGTTGTTTCTTGAGGTAGGATTGTATCGCTGTAAACTTTCCTCTTAGAACTGACTTTGCTGCATTCCATAGGTTTTGGATCATCATGTTTTCATTGTCATTTGTCTCTAGGTATTTTTTGATTTCCTCTTTGATTTCTTCAGTGACCTCTTGGTTATTTAGTAACGTATTGTTTAGCCTCCTTGTGTTTGTGCTTTTATGTTTTTTTCCCTGTAATTGATTTCTAATCTCATAGCATCATGGTCAGAAAGATGCTTGATATGATTTCAATTTTCTTAAATTTACTGAGGCTTGATTTGTGACCCAAGATGTGATCTATCCTGGAGAATGTTCCTTGTGCACTTGAGAAGAAAGTGTAATCTGCTGTTTTTGGATGGAATGTCCTATAAATGTCAACTAAATCTATCTGGTCTAATGTGTCATTTAAAGCTTGTGTTTCCTTATTAATTTTCTGTCTGGATGATCTGTCCATTGGTGTAAGTGAGGTGTTAAAGTCCCCCACTGTTATTGTGTTACTGTCGATTTCCTCTTTTACAGCTGTTAGCAGTTGCCTTATGTATTGAGGTGCTCCTATGTTGGGTGCATATATGTTTATAATTGTTATATCTTCTTCTTGGATTGATCCCTTGATCATTATGTAGTGTCCTTCCTTGTCTCTTGTAACATTCTTTATTTTGAAGTCTATTTTATCTGATATGAGTATTGCTACTCCAGCTTTCTTTTGATCTCCATTTGCATGGAATATCTTTTTCCATCCCCTCACTTTCAGTCTGTATGTGTCCCTAGGTCTGAAGTGGGTCTCTTGTAGACAGCATATATATGGGTCTTGTTTTTGTATCCATTCAGCGAGCCTGTGTCTTTTGGTTGGAGCATTTAATCCATTCACGTTTAAGGTAATTATCAATATGTATGTTCCTATTACCATTTTCTTAATTCTTTTGGGTTTGTTTTTGTAGGTCCTTTTCTTCTCTTGTGTTTCCCACTTAAAGAAATTCATTTAGCATTTGTTGTAGAGTTGGTTTAGTGGTGCTGAATTCTCTTAGCTTTGGCTTGTCTGTAAAGCTTTTGATTTCTCCATCAAATGTGAATGAGATCCTTGCCAGGTAGAGTAATCTTGGTTGTAGGTTCTTCCCCTTCATCACTTTAAATATGCCATGCCACTCCCTTCTGGCTTGTAGAGTTTTTGCTGAGAAATCAGCTGTTAACCTTATGGGAATTCCCTTGTATGTTATTTGTCATTTCACCCTTGCTGCTTTCAATAATTTTTCTTTGTCTTTAATTTTTGCCAATTTGATTACTATGTGTCTTGGCATGTTTCTCTTTGGGTTTATCCTGTATGGGACTCTCTGCACTTCCTGGACTTGGGTGGCTGTTTCCTTTCCCATGTTAGGGAAGTTTTCGACTGTAATCTCTTCAAATATTTTCTCAGGCCCTTTCTGTCTCTCTTCTCCTTCTGGGACCCCTATAATGCGAATGTTGTTGCGTTTAATGTTGTCCCAGAGGTCTCTTAGGCTGTCTTCTTTTCATTCTTTTTTCTTTATTCTGTTCCGCAGCAGTGAATTCCACCATTCTGTCTTCCAGGTCACTTACCCATTCTTCTGCCTCAGTTATTCTGCTATTGCTTCCTTCTAGTGTATTTTTCATTTATTGTACTATTATATTCTTCATTATTGTATTCTTCATTTGTTTGTTTGTTCTTTAATTCTTCTAGGTCTTTGTTAAACATTTCTTGCACCTTCTTGATCTCTGTCTCCATTCTTTTTCTGAGGTCTTGGATCATCTTCACTAACATTATTTTAAAGTCTTTTCCTGGAAGGTTGCCTATCTCCACTTCATTTAGTCGTTTTTCTGGGGTTTTATCTTGTTCCCTCATCTGGTACATAGCTCTCAGCCTTTTCATCTTTTCTATCTTTCTGTGAATGTGGTTTTTGTTCCACAGGCTGCACGATTGTGGTTCTTCTTGCTTCTGCTGTCTGCCCTCTGGTGCATGGGGCTATCTAAGAGGCTTGTGCAAGTTTCCTGATGGGAGGGACTGGTGGTGGGTAGAGCTGACTGTTGATCTGGTGGGCAGAGCTCATTAAAACTTTAATCCACTTGTCTGCTGATGGGTGAGGCTGGGTTCCCTCCCTGTTGGTTGCTTGGCCTGAGGTGACCCAACACTGGAGCCTACCCAGCCTCTTTGGTGGGGCTAATGGCAGACTCTGGGAGGGCTCACACCAAGGAATACTTCCCAGAACTTCTGCTGCCAGTGTCCTTGTCCTCATGGTGAGACACAGCCACCCCAAGCCTCTGCAGGAGACCCTCCAACACTAGCAGGTGGGTCTTGTTTAGTCTCCTATGGGGTCACTGCTCCTTCCCCTGGGTCCCAGTGCACACACTACTTTGTGTTTGCCCTCCAAGAGTGGAGTCTCTGCTTCCCCCAGTCCTGTCGAAATCCTGCAATCAAATCCCAATAGCCTTCAAAGTCTGATTCTCTAGGAATTCCTCCTCCCGTTGCCAGACCCCCAGGTTGGGAAGCCTGACGTGGGGCTCAGAACCTTCCCTCCAGTGGGTGGACTTCTGTGGTGTAAGTGTTCTCCAGTTTGTGGGTCACCCACCGAGCAGTTATGGGGTTTGATTTTATTGTGATTGCGCCCCTCCTGCCGTCTCATTGTGGCTTCTCCTTTGTCTTTGGATGTGGGGTGTCTTTTTTGGTGAGTTCCAGTGTCTTCCTGTCGATGACTGTTCAGCAGTTAGTTGTGATTCTGGTGCTCTCGCAAGAGGGAGTGAGCGCACATCCTTCTACTCCACCATCTTGAACCAATACACCTCATTCAATCAGTTTTAATCTTTCTTATTTACTAATTAATATTTAATTGCCATGAATTTCCCATAAAGTTTCACATTGGCTACACTGGTATTACAGTGTGGTCTCACTGTAATTTACTTCTAAATTGTATGACTTCAGTTATGATTGTCCCTTTAAGCTATTTAAAAGCTATGTCTCTTCCCCCCCGCCAAGAATGTAGGTGTTTTTGTTTTAGATTTATGTTTTTGTTTGTTCTGTATGTTTTTGTTTTTTGGGGGAGGTAAAGCATTCTCTTGCTGTTCATTTCTATAGGCACCGTGGTCAGAAAATATAACCTGTTTGTTTTTTGCTTTCTGAAAAATCTACTGATTTTCTTTGTGGAACAAAAGATGCTCACTTTTGGGGACTATTCCGTGTGTTCCAAAAGCACATATATTCTCAAGAAATCTATGTGTAGGGGGCTTCCCTAATGGTGCAGTGGTTAAGAATCCACCTGCCAATGCAGGGGACACGGGCTCAAGTCCTGGTCCAGGAAGATCCCACATGCTGCGGAGCAACTAAGCCCCCGTGCCACAACTACTGAGCCCTCGTGCCACAACTACTGAGCCCTCATGCCACAACTACTGAGCTCTCGTGCCACAACTACTGAAGCCTGCATACCCTAGAGCCTGTGCTCCGCAACAAAGAGAAGCCTCTGCAGTGAGAAGGCTGCGCACCACAACAAAGAGTAGTCCCCCCCCCCACCGCAACTAGAGAAAGCCCACGCGCAGCAACGAAGACCCAACACAGCCAAAAATTAATTAATTTTAAAAAAATGAATCTATGTGTAGGAACTACAGCCAGTCTTCATTAAGGATCTAGAACTGAGAAACGGAAAGCCACTGAATGCCAACAGTTATCTTTTTCCCCACAAAGCCACTGAATACCAATAGTTATTTTTTCTCCCCAAATAAGGTACACAACACCTTATTTCTTCAATGCATTTGATTCATTCTTCTCTCTACAGATAAATTTCTGATTGCTTAGGTATTTGAATCCCACCACCCTGACTAGGAGCAAACCCTCTGTGTCTAATGGCCTGAACACTCCAGTCACCAATGGCCCGAAAGCAAACTCCTAGGCAAAACAATCCAACTGGCCCCACTTGAATTAGAGGTCCATCTTCAATCTACTCAACTATGGCCAGGAAGAGCAAGGTCGTTATTGTAAAGACTTTTTAAAGCTCACCCATAGCCAGGTCTCCTCTACTTCCAGGGACATGGAAGAACTACAATTCTTTACCCCCTTGCAGTTAGGTAAGGCCAAATGACTAGTTCCTACTACTAAAGTTACATACATAATTGCTGGTTACAAGATCCTCCAATGTTCTCCTTCCTTCCATAGCAACCAAGAAAGCCATGTGTTCCAGAGGAACAGCTACAAGATGGTAGAGCCTCTGACAGGCTTTCTCTCAACTGCTTACTTGACCCAAGCTGAACATGGAATGAGAAACGAACTTTTCACTCTGTCAAGCCACTGAAATTTGAGACATTTTTTCCTTAATGTGGCATAATTTAGCCTATTCTGATTAATACTGTCCTGTTAACCAATACCTCCAAAAGCTGCAAGGAGGTCAAATTCTCTCTATATTCTCTATTTATAATAAAATTGACATCACCAGTACAAATGAAATTTGGGGACAGAGTCTTTCTTTTCTATAGTCTCCAAATTTTTCTTAAAATAGTATATATATTTTTTCACAATCAGAGAAAAATACTCTTTAAAGAGCTAATAAAAGTTTCAATGGAATTAGCACTTTGGAACTAGAAACTTAGCCATTATCTCGTCTAGTCCTGACCACTTCCATTCTACGTAACAGAGAACTGAGACCTAAAGCATGTCCTGAATGAGACTATCCAATAGTCAATACTGGACTAAGGATAACCACTCAGGCCTCTGGATTGTTTAAATCAGTTAAGATAACACATTTTAAGATTTATTCTCTTATCTTTTAAAAATATACTTTCTACGATTTTCCATGGGTCTTTTCCCCCACTTTATTCTAATTTTTACATATCTCACCACATTCTCAACCTAAATAAGGTTAGGTCCCCTACTAACCACTCTCCTAGTACTCTACACTTTTCTTTCCTAGCACCAATACTGCATTGTCATGACATAACTGGGTGGGTTTGTGTATTTTAATCTGGTCTCCCCCACTAGAGCATAAGCTCTATGAAAGCAGAACTCAGGGCTATTTTTATTCACTATTGTATAACCAAGTCTGAATGGTCTCTAGGCTGTAACAGGTGCTCATTACACACTTATCAAGTTGAATTATACTTTCCAAGTCTGAAAGACTTAGAAATAATTACCAACACTAAACTGATCATCTCAGAATTCTTGTCTCTGCTTCCTCAAAAAGACTGTTTCTTTCTCCTTAGAAAAGTTAAGGGCTCTATGCAAGTGCCAAGAAAATAGGAGGTTTTCATAAAGGGTACTGAAGCCTCCTAGAAATCAAGTAAATTAGGAATCAAGCTTTGCGAGGGAGATGGAGTTCAAATGTACTAACAGGAAAACAAAATACACCTATTTTGGTCAATCACACCTTTCCTCCTGTCTTATTAAAAAGGGAATTTGATGTAAAACATGAAACTAAAATTCCCCTACAACCCATCCAATCAAACTTAAGAAAGAGGAAATCCTAATCATTTTAATTTCTTGAGACGGACACTTAAATCGTTTATTTTTAGGCTTTCTACTTTTCTAACATATATTTTTAAAGCTATAACATTTCCTCTAAGTATAGAATTAACTGTATCACAAATTTTGATATGACATGTATTTTCATTATTCTTGAATCCCAAATAATTCCTAATTCTTTTGTAACTTATTTGATCCACGTGTGGTTATTTAGAAGTGCACTGTTTAATTTCAAAGATTTTCTCATTATCTTTTGTTATTGGTTTCTAATTTAATTCCATTATCATCAGAGGACATTGTGAATGATTTCAATCCTTTGATATTTGTTGAGGCTTGCTTTAATGACCCAGCAAATGGGTCACACTCTATCCTTACTGGGTGTGATGTTCACTATATATTATGTTTTTTTGTTACAACACCTGACCTTCCGTATCTTTACTAATGTTCTGTCTGCCAGTTTGATCAGCAGTCAGTGTGGTCATGGTCCCTGACCTAAAATTTTAGGTAATGTACACAGTGCTTACAATGGGTCAAATACAGTTCTAAGATATAAAATACATTTACATTATATACATATGTTTTATATATACATATGACATATTAGTATATGTAAACTTACAACCACTCCATGAGGTAGGAGCCATTATTCCCATTTTACAGATGAGGAAACAGACACAGATATGTTACTCAATTTATCAAAACTGCTGATGGCCCAGCTAGGAAGAAGGTGAGCTGGGATTTAAACCCAACCAGAGTCCATGCTCTTAACCACTATATATTTATAACACATGATCCTAGGATAAAATGTTTTCCCTCAAGTAGAAAAAATTTTTACTGAAAACAGTACCCCCGCCAAATGGTTAAGAACTATTTTTTTATTAGAAATGCTTAAGATGTGAATTTTAAAAGGATACAAACATTGCATCCTCAGAATCAGGGCAAACTACACAAAAAATATGAGTAGAAAAAGAAGACCGAAAATAATTATACTGAATGTCAACAATGGTTGCTATGAGACGCTGGGGATGTGTTTCCTTTTTGTTCTACTTTTCCATGTTTTCTGAGTCCTGAATATGTATCATCCCTATAGTAAGTAAAAACTAAAGAGCATTCTATAAGCACTGACTTAACTGACAGTGTTCTGCCTTAATTTTCAAGAGGTAAAAAATGTTAGCAAAACAATGAATCACCAGAGATAATGGATAACTAAAAAGTGCTTTGTAAACTATAAAGCTATTCAAATATTAGTAATTTAAGCATCCCAAAACCAAATACAAGCTTTTTTATGTCTTTCCCTTTTTAAATTTCAACTGTTTTATTTATTTTTTTAGTTTTTCTAGTTTTTGGCTGTACCACACTGGTATGTAGCAGCTTAGCTCCCTGAGCAGGGATCGAACCCACACCTCCTGTACTGGAAGGCAGTCTTAGCCACTGGACTGCCAGGGAAGTCCCTCAACTGTTTTTAAATGCCTGATTTTTTTTTTTTTTTTCAGGCTACGGACATGCAGGCTCAGTGGCCATGGCCCACGGGCCCAGCCGCTCCGCAACATGTGGGATCCTCCCGGACCGGGGCACGAACCCGCGTCCCCTGATTGGCAGGCAGACTCTCAACCACTGCGCCACCAGGGAAGCCCCAAATGCCTGATTATTTTAAAACTTAAATATTTTGTCTAAACAAATTCATAAGAGCTGATTTTTGAAGGGCAGAACATTAAAGTACCACACATCCCTGAATACTAACAAAAACGAAAGCAACCAACAAATTTACAACAGATCACACTCTTTTAGTATCACTGAAAATCCCCTGATCTGTAATCTAATAAAATGTTGATTCAGTGCTGAAGATTTCAATAGGAAACCCACATTTAATCCCCCAAAGTGATCTGTTACTTTTGGAAAAGAATTTTTATAACTCCTTAAGAAAAGGGAATAATTCGTTTAAAGATGACTTAATACACACTGTAACACTAAAATTGTCCATATCATAATTAGTTGTAAGAATATCAGCTCAGTCTATTTAGGATATGTTTCTCTTTCAAAGTTTCTTCTGCTATTTCTGCAACAGAACCTATGAACAAAGAACGCACAGCTGCCTCGCAGATGTATAATTTCAGTGTTTAGATTCCATTCTTCCTAGCTTCATTCTGCAAGAGATTTTGGATTTTCTATTTCCATATGGTTTTTGACCTTCCTCAGTTTAGGTTCTACCTCCCTACATCTTACTCTATTTTAGTCCATTATTATAGAAAAACACTTCCAATTTGAAACACCTTAATTTTTTTTAAAGCTTAAAACTTGCACAGCTGAAAAGAGGAGCCCATACACGAAAAAAAGATGAACAGATAACTAGAACAAGACAGTCAAATTTCCAAAACTTTCTATTTCTATTTAGATAACTCCCCCCCACCCCATCCCCTTAATTCTAAGTTTCTTATATTTCAGGTTCAGACATAAAAGTTTAATGTACGCACAGAATTTCAGCTTTACTCACCTAATTTCATCAAATTCTTAAGTTATGGCAGAAACATTAAGCAGTAGATTTTTTTAAACTTACACTGTATATACCAAAATGTTTACAGATGTCACCTTTGAGTAGCATGAATATGACAGATTTTTACTTTCTTCTTGGGGCTTTTCTGTGTTTTAAATTTGTTCAGTGAGCACCACTTCTGTAATAAGGAGGCAAAAAAGGCTTTTGTTTTAAAGAGAAACCTGCGAGGAAAAGGATTCTTTTTAAATGTCTACATGCCATAACCACTTATGTTTAAAAATTTTCTATGGAACAACATAAGCAATTTACTAATATTCCAGAGAACAGTCTCAGCATCATTAACAGGTAAAAATCAGGTTTCATTTCTCAACCTATTTTACTCCCAAAATTGCCCCCTAGATGAGCTTATTCACTTTCATTTTTAATTGATGTGGCAGCATTTAAAAATTTTTTTCTTCCTGTTCTCTCACAGGATTTTAAATGTATTCTAAGAAACAATACAAATAACATAATTATGTTTTACAAATATCTACCCAATTTCAACTACTTTAAGAGTAAAAGCCATGGTAAAGCTGTGAAAAAGGCTTGTCTTTGTGATCATCATCAACAATTAAACTGATATGTCTCAGAAATGAGATATACAACACTAATTTTATTTTATTTATTTTAATTAATTAATTATGGCTGCATTGGCTCTTCCTTGCTGCACACAGGCTTTCTCTAGTTGCGGCGAGTGGCAGCTACTCTTTGTTGCAGTGTTCAGGCTTTGCATTGGCGTGGCTTCTCTTGTCGTGGAGCACGGGCTCTAGGCGCACGGGCTTCAGTAGTTGCAGTGCGCAGCCTCAGTAGTTGTGGCTCACAGGCTCTAGTGCGCAGGCTCAGTAGTGTGGCACACGGGCTTAGTTGCTCCACAGCATGTGGGATCTTCCTGGACCAGGGCTCGAACCCGTGTCCCCTGCACTGGCAGGCGGATTCTTAACCACTGCAACACCAGGGAAGTCCCAGAATACTCATTTTAAAAAATATTTACGAGAAGGGTTCTGGATGTTTAAAAAGTAACTGTATTCCACTGACCTTTTAATATCCTTTTTTCTACAATGCACAGGAAACATTAGGAAAGTCAAAGAATGCCAGTCAAAAAGTTACCCATGAAAAGTTTCTAACAAATCTTAAATATTAAAAAGAGGGGCTTCCCTGGTGGTGCAGTGGTTAAGAATCTACCTGTCAATGCAGGGGACAAGGCATATTACTGAAATGTAGACAATAAAAGTTATCTGTTATCAAGTGACCATATTTTGTTGATTTGGTGTATATTTAAGATACTTCTGGATACTGTTGAAATATTTTTATTTCATGACATTTTAAAATGATTTTTTGAAAAATATATAAGTTTAACAACCTCACCAAAATTTAACAGTCTTTACTTTAACATTTCCCATCAGGAGCTCCTTTCAGCTAGAAATCTAAAATATTCTTAGTTAAATACAAATTTAAGACATTCGAGATCTTATATTCCTAAAATATATTAAAAAAATTTTAATTTCGAATAAGAAAACTACCTAAAAATTTCAATATACACAAAACAGTATGACAACCACGCCAAGTCTCCTCCAGACTTAACTTCAAAATTGAGAGTCTGTAACACTGCAGATAATTTACCTAAAGGCTATGCTCAGAAGAGGAGATAAGAAAGCTGAGCATGGAAGAATACCACTGGTCACACGCTATTCCCTTCATTACCTGAAATGACTGCCAGGACAGGAAGAGTGACTTTTCAGCCAAAAGTCAGAAATCCAGTGCTGTCATCAGGACCAAAAGCATTATAAGACCTGCAATTTCTGTGACTAACTGCTCTACATTGAAGTCATGGAATTTTCTTTCTTTTTTTCTTTAAGCATAAAATAACCTTAAGGTTTATCAAGTCTTTTCACTTTTTAAGATAAGGAAACAGAGATCAGATAGTTAATGCAGTATCCAAGACCGCACAGTTAGCTTAGTGGTAGTACCAGTACTAGATGTTAGTTTATAAAAAATTAGAAGCCAATACTTAAGTGTTCCACTGCTTCTTTAAAATTTTTCATATTTCCCAAATTATCCACAGTAGGTATACTGCTTTTATAATTTTAAAAAATTTATTTATTTATTTATTTTTGGCTGTGTTCGGTCTTCCTTGCTGCGCTCAGGCTTTCTCTAGTTGCGGCGAGCGGGGGCTACTCTTCGTTGTAGTGTGCAGGCTTCTCATTGCGGTGGCTTCTCTTGTTGTGGAGCAGGGGCTCTAAGCACACAGGCTTCAGTAGTTGTGGCGCACAGGCTCGGTAGTTGTGGCTCATGGGCTCTAGAGCACAGGCTCGGTAGTTGTGGTGCATGGGCTTAGTAGCTCCACGGCATGTGGGATCTTCCCGGACCAGGGCTCAAATGCGTGTTCCCTGCATTGGCAGGTGGATTCTTAACCACAGTGCCACCAGTGAAGTCCTGCTTTTATAATTTTTTTTTCGCGGTACACGGGCCTCCCACTGCCGCGGCCTCTCCCGTTGCGGAGCACAGGCTCCGGACGCGCAGGCTCAGCGGCCATGGCTCACGGGCCCAGCCGCTCCACGGCATGTGGGATCTTCCCGGACCAGGGCACGAACCCGCGTCCCCTGCATTGGCAGGCGGACTCTCAACCACTGCGCCACCAGGGAAGCCCTATAATTTTTAAAAGAGCAAAAAATGTTTGCTTTAAAAACTACTAAATACTTCCGGGAGCCCTCTCCCTCTCCTTTCTGGTCCAAGGTCTCACTCTATAGGCCACTTTCTCAGGAAGGCCTTCCAAAGCACCTGCACCCTAAACAGACCAGGTTCCCTTATTACACAGTCCTATAAGCTCCCTGTAGTTGCGTTTTGTATATCTTAATGTAACTATAATTAGATAATTATTTGTGAAATTATTTAATGTCTATCTTCTCTACCTAGGTCTTAAATTGCTGTTTCTCAGGGCTGTTCTAGGCTCTCTGCTGTTATATACCAGGAGTTCCTGAAATGAGGTCCATAACATAACCGTGAAATTATACGCTTGTTACATTTGTGTATTTTTCTTCAGATACTCAAAAAATGACCTTTAAAAGGGTTAAGAACCAGAAGTAGCAGATTTATGTTGTGTACCTACCCAGAGCCATCCTTTCTTTGGGGAAACAACCACTTGCCCATCTCACATGGTTCCAAGAAGGCTATTCATCCCTGCCTGCTCCAGTGGGCATATAAGCCAGTTCTGGCCAATGATGGTACCCCAGACTCCATGTAGACCCGATAACAATCTCTCCACGAGACAGAATACATGCACCTGGGAAAGAAGTGCTTTTTCCCTCTCTTGAATCCATAGCAATAAGGCCCATTATAAGCCTAGAGTTACCAGTGGTCCTCTCTGCCAGATGAGGCCAAAAAAGAGGTAAGCAGAGGGCTTCCCTGGTGGCGCAGTGGTTGAGAGTCCGCCTGCCGATGCAGGGGACACGGGTTCGTGCCCCGGTCTGGGAAGATCCCACATGCCGTGGAGCGGCTGGGCCCGTGAGTCATGGCCGCTGGGCCTGCGTGTCCGGAGCCTGTGCTCCGCAACTGGAGAGGCCACAACGGTGAGAGGCCTGCGTATCACAAAAAAAAAAAAAAAAAAATGGTAAACAGAGAAGAGAGACCCCCGATTACATCATCTGAACACTTAGCTCCAGCCATACCTACTTCCAGTCTTTTCAAAAACGTGAGGGGCGGGGTAGGAGGGGAGCCTTTTTCCCCTTTAAACTATGAGTTAGGTTTGTCACTTGCAAGCGTAAGTCACCTGAGAGAGCCACCCAATTCCCACTGTTGAAATATACAACTTATATAGTAATCACTCCCAAATGTCTACCTCCAGCCCAAATCACTGTCAAACTCCAGACCAATATATGCAAGCAACTGCTAAGTAGAACTCTCTACCTGGTGGTTCAGAGGATCAAAACTATTTTCCTCCAGAAGCCAGCTCTCCCTCCACTTTTTTCACCTCAGCCAACAACACACATCTACCCTACCAGGTTTCCGATCTAGAAACCTGGGAATCATTCTTGACAATGCCACTCCTCCTCTCTCTCCCAGCTAATTACCAAGTCCTGTCCATTCTACGCCCTAATTACCTGCCACTATCCTAGTCTGAGCCAGGATGGAACAGCTTCCCTACAGTTTCAGTGTCTTCAGTCTTCTTTTCTTCAAAGTGATTCTCCACTATGTAACTAATCTCACAAAACTGCAAATTTGACTATTTTATCCCCACACTTGACATACCACTATCCTCCTTAAGTGAACACCCAATTATATACAGATAGAGCAACAACCAAGCTCCACAGCTTCAGATGTTATTAGTGGTATAAAAAATGTATACAGTAAGAAAACAAGGTTCATCAGAAACATAAAAGTATAGAAGAGTAACAATGTCCATAATATCAGGGTAGCTCAAATTCACCAGTTTTTAATAAAAGATACTCAAGAATATCTTTCCTTATCTAGTTTGTGCCTATTCATTAGTTCTATATTTAACTGCCCTTATGAACTTGGTTTAGGGACACCCTCCCGAGTCCACAAGATGGATTCCACTAATCATCTGATCTCCTTAAGACCCTACTCTAGTGCTTTCTTCAAAAAACATTACTGGGGATCTTTGAGCATGTCATTTTGTTTCTATCAATATTTTTATTTATTTATTTATTTTTGGCTGTGTTGGGTCTTCATTTCTGTGCGCGGGCTTTCTCTAGTTGCAGCGAGCGGGGGCCACTCTTCATCGCGGTGCGCAGGCCTCTCACTGTCACGGCCTCTCTTGTTGCGGAGCACAGGCTCCAGACGCACAGGCTCAGTAGTTGTGGCTCACGGGCTTTGCTGCTCCGTGGCACGTGGGATCTTCCCAGACCAGGGCTCAAACCCATGTCCCCTGCATTGGCAGGCAGACTCTCAACCACTGCGCCACCAGGAAAGCCCCTATCAGTATTTTTTTAGAACTGACAGCCTTTAAAATATTGGCTATACAGCACTATTTACAATAGCCAAGACATGGAAACAACCTAAACATCCATCTACAGATGAATGGATCAGATGTGGTACATATATACAATGGAATATTACTCAGCCATAAAAATGAACGAAATAATGCCACTTGCAGCAACATGGACGGACCTAGAAATTATCATACTAAGCGAAGTAAAGAAGACACAGGAGATAAATATCAAAGATATTTGATATCATATCAAATATCATTTATATGTGGAATCTAAAGTATGACACAGATGAACTTATCTACAAAACAGAAACAGACTCACAGACATAGAGAACAGACTTCTTGTTGCCAAAGGGTAGGACAATGAGGGAGGGAAGTATTGGGAGTTTGGGATTAGCAGATGCAAACTATTATATATAGGATGGATAAACAACAAGGTCCTAGTGTATAGCACAGGGAACTATATTCAATATCCTGAATCAACTTTGCTATCCAGCAGAAATTAATACAACATCGTAAATCAACTATACTTCAATAAAATTTATTAAAAGTTGGCTATAAGGACTTCCCTGGTGGCGCAGCAGTTAAGAATCTGCCTGCCAGCTGATTCACTTTGCTATAAAGCAGAAACTAACACACCATTGTAAAGCAATTATACTCCAATAAAGATGTTAAGAAAAAGAATCCTGCCAATGCAGGGGACACGAGTTCAATCCCTGGTCCGGGAAGATCCCACATGCTGCGGAGCAACTAAGCCCATGCACCACAACTACTGAGCCTGCGCTCTAGAGCCCGCGCACCACAACTACTGAAGCCTGAGTGCCTAGAGCCTGCGTTCCGCAACAAGAGAAGCCACTGCAACGAGAAGCCCATGTGCAGCAATGAAGACCCGATGCAGCCAAAAATAAATAAATAAATATATCAATTTATTTATTCTTTTTTAAAAAAAGAAAATCCCTTTCTTCAGAAGGGGTTCCATCCAGAATTAGAAAATGGGGAAGACTTCAAAAAGAGATGGAATTTGAAATGGAGCTTGACGGAGGCAGGACTTGTACATACGACAATTAACTATTTATGCGGTCCCAGTAGAGAGAGAGTTATAAGCAACAGCAGAAGAAGGGTGGAAAGAACTTGTGCAGGAAGCAAAAATAGTGGAAGATAAGAATCTGGCAAATCTGAGGCAAATCCCAAGGAAAGAATTTCATTTAATAGAAGACACTGGAAACTTCTAAGTGGGGAAGTGACAAGAATGGGATTCAAGATTAATTTAGGCAGAAATGCATAAGTTAACCTGGATAAAGGTGGAAGTAAAGGCAAGAAGATCATAACATTAGGCCAGGTGGGATGAGAACCTGATTCAGCTAGCAGGAAAAAAAAAAAAAAAAAAGATTGAAGAGGGAAAATTATCAAATATACAAATATATACACAGGACATAATATTGTATACAAGTATATCGAGTCAAAGAAATTTAAAGAATTACGTGAAAACCAAATAACATTAGACTTGAAAACTCAATAAATAAATTTCTGGAAAAAATATTAAACACTAAAATTCACACAAGAAATAGAAAACCTACACAGATCAACAGCTATTAAATAAACTGAAATGGTACTCAAATTCCTCTCCAGGAAAAAAAAATATATATAAGCCTGAATGCTCTTACAGGTGAGTTCTGCCAAACTCTCAAGTAAAAGATAATCCCAGGGGCTTCCCTGGTGGTGCAGTGGTTGAGAGTCCGCCTGCCGATGCAGGGGACGCGGGTTCGTGCCCTGGTCAGGGAAGATCCCACGTGCCGCGGAGCGGCTGGGCCCGTGAGTCATGGCCGCTAAGCCTGTGCGTCCAGAGCCTGTGCTCTGCAATGGGAGAGGCCACAACAGTGAGAGGCCCGCGTACTGCAAAAAAAAAAAAAAAAAAAAAAGATAATCCCAGTCTAAACTGTTCCTGAAAAGAGAAAAAAAGAAGGAAAGCGGCCCAACTCATTTTGTAATCTATTATAACCTTGTTACCAACATGTATTAAGAACTGTACCAGAGCTGGCATGAACAGATAGAAGAGTGACAATACCATGAAAGCAGAACCAATAGATGTTGGCTACAGACAACACGTGATGGGATGGGGAAAGGACTAGGTTTGGGATAACATCAACAAAAATAAGGAACACCAGGGAAACAAGTTTGGTAAGAAGGACGAGTTCACTTTGAACCTGAAAAATCAGGTAGAGGTACGCATAAAACAATTTGAAAAACCAGAATTCAAGGGCAGAAGGGAAATAAAGAATAGAGATTTGAGAATTATTCAGACAGAAGGGTCTGAAACAATGTCAAAGGACCAGAGATGTATGAAAAATGATCTGAAAAGTGAAACTTGGAGAACACTTACACTAATGAGGAAGAAGGAAGAACAGAAAGTGAAAAAGGGCAAAGAGTAACGAGGTCAGTATAATGTCACAGAAGCCCTGTTTTCATCTAGTTAATTCATACTCATCCTTCAGAACTGTCACAGGGTTCCAATGTAACATTTTTAAGAAGGCCTTCTGAGATTCTTCCAACATACACCAGCACCAGGTCAGGCCCCCATTTTAAGCTCTTATAAATACTCTGTACTTTATCGATACAATTATATTTAATTATAGAATTCATTCTTCAATATACGTCTCCCTCAGTAGACTTTAAGCTCCACGAAGGCAAGGCGCCGTATCTGTTGTTGCCTCCTACTGACTCGTGTGTTACGTTAGAATACAGTAAGTATTCGTTGAATGAAATGGACAGGTGAATGATGGACAAGGAAAAGTATTTCAAGAATGATGGGTCGATGTTAAATGCTACAAAAAGCTCAAGCTGACTTGGAAAGGGGGCTTTAAAAGTGTTTATTAGGTTACAGGTGACCTTTGTGAAGGTGAAATCCAGATAATAAGGGGTTAAGAAGTGAATGGATTGCCAGGAAGTAAAGGCAGGAAAAGTAAACTGCTCTTGGCAATGTCTAGAGTTGGGATTATGAAGGAGTGAATTGTAATTTTACTTCATTTTGCTCTATTTTTCTTAACGAACATGTATCATTTTTATAAGGACCTAATTTATTTTTATTGTTAATATGATTTGAAAAGGAAAGGCAGCAATAAGACAGGTTGAGGGAGTAGCAGACACAAGGGAAGGTTTTTGTAAATTGAAGAAATCTTAAGCACATTCGTACTTGTAAGAACTCTAAGACAAAAGAGTAACTTATACTCCATTAAGTAGGAAAGAAGAGAAAAATGAAATAAGGTGTTAACCAGGAAGAAGGACAAAAAATATTCTTCCACTAAGATGGAAGGAAAGAAGATGATAAAAGGAATCCAGTAAATTCTGGAAGGAGCTCCCATTGGATGCCTCAATGTTTTCAGGAACGGACGTGAAGTGAAGAAAGCAGAAAAAGTTTGAAATAACACTGATTTTTTTAAGAGGTCATTCTAAATTTCAACTGGCCTTTTGTAAACTGCAACCCATTTCTAGCTCAGAACTGCCCGTATTTTAGCTTTAATTTTAAATATTTAAATAAAATTCTAGTTCAGAAACTTTCTATTTCAACAACTTAAAAGTTATAAGCATTGATACATTCTACTTTAATTCAGACTTGAACTCCTCTTTTGAAATAAATACAATAAAGGAGTTGTTTTCAACTCAAGCAACAATGAGCGATCATTTCAAGTATGAGTTTACTGAAAAGCACTCCTAAACGTCAGAGTGTCTGCAGAGAAAGGCTTTTTGTAGTTGTTGTTGTTTAACTCTTCGCATGCCTCACTTTAACAGATCCTGAATAATAGAGAAAATCTTGGGTTCAAATCCCAGCTCATTTAGACAAGTTATACAACCTCTTAGCGTCTCGGTTTCCTCTTCTAAAAAATGAGGAATATACTAACCAGGATTATCACAGGGATTAAATGACGTAACACAGGTGAACGTGCCAAGTTCGTACTATGTACTCAGAACAGTTTGCTAACCGTCTGAAAGACAAAACCTGCAGCACTTTGACCAAATTAAAACATCCGAGAGCCTGAAAGAGCACAAGTCACAAAACGCCAGATCCTAGCACACAGCACATTATGTTTCTTCCCTGACGCAAGCTTTTTTTTTTTTTTTTTTCCTTGCCAAACCTTTCCACTAGGAGTCTGGAAAGAGAAAAAAAGGGTTACATTCAATCCAGCACAAAGTTTTCAGAAACTGAAGTGCAGAATCACAACAGACATGGCAGCGGAGGCAGCGCAGGACAACAGGTGAACCTCCGAGAAACCTGGCACCTTCCCGCGGGCAAGTTTTGCGGGAGGGCTGGCAGTTCCTCCTGGCTCTACCGCCCCACGAAACAGACATTCGTTTTCTTTTTTTTTTTTTTGCAGAAACATAATGGACAAATCGCGAATATCACCCTCGCAGCTCCCGCGCAGGGAGGTGAGCGCCTTTCCCATTTAAGGATTCAAGAATCGTCCTTGGTGGCGGCTTTCGCCCACACAGCCTCCCCAAGCTCGGCCTGAAACCCGGGGGTGGGGAACAAAGAGGGGCCCAGAGGCGGGGACGTCGCGGGGGGCAGCTAGGGGGCCCGGGTCTCCGGCAGGGCCAGGCCCGGGGCGGCAGGGCCCAGTCGGCCGCGG
>NW_020175660.1:1138683-1171468 GCF_003031525.2 Neophocaena asiaeorientalis asiaeorientalis | reverse complement strand
ACTGGTTGCAGCGCGCGCGCACTGGGAGGGCGCCCGCCCGCCCCGCCCGGCCGGGGACGCGAAAGGAGCCGAGCGCGCGGCGGAAGTGACCGAAGGGTCTGAGGTGCTCGGCGCCCCACTGCCGGGGAGGAGGGCTGGCAGCCGGCAAGGGGGCGCCGGGCTGCCGTAGGGGAGGGGGGGTTCTCCTCCGCGCGGCCCCGTCGGCCCCTCCTCACCGAGACGCCCCATTGCCGCTGTGGCGGGGCTGGCCAGTGTCCGGAAGCCGTGTCGAGCAGACGCAGTGCTCGCGCCGCACACGACTGAGCGCCGTGGAACGGCGCGGACATCGTAGCCCCTTGCTGCGCGCTGGCCGGGCCCCCCGGCACTGCCAGTGTTCCGGGGTTCCTTCGTGTGGACCCCTCCCCCCGACAAACTCTAACTCAACAAAAACTCTGACACGTGAGGGCAGGTCAGCACTTGCGGAATAAGCCTAATCGCTGAGAATTCACACGCCACGGCGGGGAACTGCCCGATCGTGGTAGTAGTGGTTGCGACAAAGAAAAGAATAATGTAGCCACAGTACAACGATTATTCACCCACAGCTCCCCGGCTTCTCTTTCTGGGCTCTTTGCCAGCGTGCCGAGGCGCAGGTAGGGAGGTGGAGGTGGACAGGCTCCGAGTGAGCTGCAGGGGAAAGGAGCATTTCCGCGTCGGTCCTGGAGCTCCGAGGCCTGGCCCGCCCGCGGACCCTGTGATGGAGCCCGTGAATTCCAAAGGCATAAGATGAGGAGCGGCGTTAACCCAACAGAACTGAAGTCAGCGGACTATAAATATTGCTCCCTTCTCTACCTTTGGCTCACTCTAGGGACCTCGGGTACACTCCGGAGTCTCATTCCCTCCATTTGGAAAACATAAATAATTGTCACTACCTCTTTTCTTCCATTTGTCCTCATTCTTTGGAAAAATGCCGTTAAAAGTATTCAATGTCCTGGATGTGAAGAAAGAGTGTAGGTCCCTTTTTAACAGCCAAATGTGACCTTGATCTCTTTGGTAAGTCTTTAAACGAATGTACGGTGTTAAGTCTCTTTACAAAAGATACTCTTTTTTAAAGTTACCTTTATAAAATCAATTTTTAAACTGTGGGTAAAAAGAGGCAAGGAAAAGAATGTGCCAGGCCCTGATGTTTGTGTTTTACACACATTCTCCCTTGAGAGACATTTAGATTCCAGGCCTTTAGATTCCATTTATATTCTTCTTTAAATAGCTAAATTCCCTTACATTCTTGTTTAATGGGGTTTTTGGGTCCATCTTTTATTCTGTCCCCCTTTTATACATCCACCTTTGCCCTTAATTCCTCAGATACCTTCCATAATTCCAAGTTATTTTTCAATTCTATTTATTCTTTAATTTTTTTTCCTGAACTCTATACCTGTCAGGTTTGAGAGTCATGGATCTTGCTATGCAGGATGAATGTATGATACATGAGTTTCCCTGCATCTCCTAAAATTTGTCACTTCTTCAAGTTTTCTACATAGGACACTGCTTTGATATCAAGGGAAAGGGTGGACCTTTTGCTTGAGGAGATTCAGACTGATCGACTAAAGAACTCATTGATGTAAGCTGAGCAATGTGTCATGGCAGATAAAACTATGAGAAGTGTGTTAATATACCCTCTAGAGCCTAGTTCAATTTTCAGACAGATGAATCAGTCTATAAAATAGACAACCTCAGGTTGGTAGTTTAGTACATCAAGTTTCCGAAATGTACAAATCTGCGTTGCCTAGGTTGTGTTATATGTAGAAATAAGAGCAAAACTGAAGCATCAAATTTTAAGTCATGACATCTTTGCTTCTCTACAAAAGAATCTCCTTTTCAAGTTTTCGGAAATTTTACTAGACATCCTTTTGCTCTCCTTGGATAAGGCCCACCTTAGTGCCCAGGCTGAAATCCTTAGCTTTATCACAGCGGGCAACCTACCTACTGACAACTGAGCAGGGCATGGTGTTTTCTCTGGTTCCTGGCACATGTATGCATGCTGGCCTGTTTCTCTGGTTTGCCTGCCCACTAAATGAACAAGAGCAGCCAGGAAGCCCAAGGAGACATCTGGACACATATAGTCTGGCCCCCAAACTTAAAGGCAACACCTCAAGGTCCAAATTCAACATTCTCTAATGTGATGGTTTTCCTTTAAGTAGCTTAATAGAATGCTCTGGAAATGGGCCTTTTTTCTCTGCATAGTCTGTTTGAGGTACAGGTCTCAAGACTGGTAGTTGCATGCCCAAATCACATAGCATTCGTTTGGAATGCAAAATCACCTTTCTCCTACAGTTCTCAGGACCTCAAGGACACTTTCCCTGATCACCTGTCTTAAATTAGCACCTCAACACAGCCAATTTTATTTTCTTTATGCCACTTTTTACTATATGAATTTACCTTGTTCATTTAGTTATTTGTTTATGGTCTGAGTTTCTCTGACCCTCTAGAATGTAAACTCCGTGAGAGCAAAGACCTTGTCAATCTTGTTCTCACCTGTTTCCTCAGAGCCTAGTTCCTGGCACATATCTAGTGCTCAATATTTGTTAAATGAATGAGTGAGATAAGGATAGAATTTCCTGTAAGCATTTCTGAACCTTGTCATCAAGACCCAGGTTTTTATTTATTTATTTATTTATTTTCTATTTTCTTTTAGCCATGCCACGTGGCTTGCAGGATCCTAGTTCCCTGACCAGGGATCAAACCCGGGTCCCCTGCAGTGGATGCGTGGAGCCCTAACCATTGGACTGCCAGGGAATCCCAAGACCAAGTTTTAGAGGGTGGCTTGGACTATGTTGAAAAGGTGAGGATGGATCAGGGAAGCTATGGGTTATACCATCTTCAGTGAAAACGAGACATCTGCTTTCAAGGAAGGCATTAGTTCGATAGATTCATCCAAGTTAATCCATCCAAAGTCATTTTCCTGCTGTAAAGACTTTATGAGGCAAAGGCAGCACTAAGTCATCGTGGGTATGGAGATAAATTAGAGTCCACTAAGGAGGGAATAGTGAAGGGATGCCCTTGACAGAGTGATGCTTTAGGTTGGTTTCAAACCCAATATTAATGGACAAGAGTGCTGTGAAGAGTAGAGGAAACAGCTACATTTTTCAGCATGGACACTACTACATCATTTTATTGGTTAATAATACCCTGTCATGGTTTAGAAGGACCAAGCCAAAACAGAAATTGTGTTTGAGAAAAAGAGATGGTTATATATAAATATAACTCAGTGCACAAGATAGAGAAAAGTTTAAAGATCTGAATTTGTTTTTTCTTTGTAATGGTATAATACTTGATTTCCCATTCTATTTTCACTTATAAATAACTTGCTCCTTTTCCCATTTCCGTTTTCACTTCTCCTTGTTTCAAAGGACTTGTTTCCTATGATTAAAAGATGGTTTAGTGAGGCTCTTGCTACAAAGTAGTCACCACTTGGTCCTGCCTAGTCCATGGTCTCTGTAGACCTCTCCCTACTATTGGTACACCTTTTACCATAGAGCCCAATCCTCTCCTGGCCCCGTGACAGGAAGACTTCCCAGAGCTCTGGTCCCAAGCCCAGGACTCAGCCTCCTGCTGCTTCTGCTACCTACTTGGGGAGCCCTAACCTTGGCCCCCTTCTAAGCACTGACTTATAGCCCTTTACTTGCTCTTGAAGCCATGGCCTTTTAGCCTGTGTGGAACTTGATTTTCTCTGCTTGTTGTCTGGACTTTGCTCTCTGGAGTCTGCCCCAGCCCTATAACACAGACTCTTCTGTGCACTGATAGCAATGCTTGTTTGCCTTCAGCTTTTTTCCTAGATTCTCTGAGTCTGTATTATATCCATCTATCAGGCCTCCTTTCCCCCATTACCTCAAGTTGGACATCCTGATGTCTGCTGCTCTCCTGGACTACCACCTGTTGTTTGCTTACTGCTCTCTGGCTATCAGGTACTGCCTAGAGGGCTGGAGTTCCTCCCACCCAACACCTGGAGCTGGGGCCTCCCTACCCCAGCTCCACTCAGCCCTCGGTAAATCTGTCCTTCCCTGTCCTGTAGCAGTTCACCTCCCTGCCTTTCTGTGTCCTGAGAGCAGTGGGTTTATAACCTATTACACTTTATCTTTTAACCGGATATAAATAAAGACAAATAGAAAGTATATGTGTGTATATATATATATATATATATATATATATATATATATAAACATATATAGTTGGTTTTTGTTTTTGTCTGGTTAAAAAATGAAGTGTAATAAGTGCTTGTAATATGTGTATGTGTATATATGTATATTTATATTACACCTATGTACATGTATAACCCATATCTGACTCTACTTACTACTCCTAAACACTGATTCTACTCAAGAATCCCTTTGGAAAAAATAAATAAATAAATAAAAAGAATTCCTTTGGCACTAGTAGTCCAGAAGTCCCAGCATCTGGAGCTGAGTATGATTACCTTGTGAATGATCAGTCAAAGAAAGACAAGGTGTCATGATAAAGATTCAAGCTGAGATAACTGAGGAGATAACAATCCTGGATCAGGAATGCTGTCATTAACAGCCATACTGTATCAACTGTACGTGCTGTACATGGTTATCCAAATGTATTCCTTGGTGTAGTGTGGTGCTACCGATCTGCACAGGCATACTAGTTTATCCACCACATATGTCGGGGTTCCTATCCCTGTGTGGGACACAAAATTCTAGGGGACAGAAGCTGTCTTTTTCTCACTCCATTGTTTCCCTAGGATCTAGCACGCTGCCTGGCACACCAGTAGGTGTTCAATAAATACTGAATGAATGAATGACTAAGTGTACTAGGCATTATAGTAGACTCCTGTCCCCTAAAAGCTTAAAAGGTAGTAAAATAAGATGTGTACATAATTCCTTTATTTGATGTTTGTTTCTGAGTCAGGATTTATTGCCCTTAAAATAGCTGCTAATTCATTTTGTTCTCTACTGATAGTTTGCCCTCACTCATTTCTTCTATTTTTATCAACAAAGGTAGGGTTGGTTTCTTGGCTTTTGTTTTTAATATTTTTGAGGCTTAGTGTTAAAGCACTTACCTTGAGGGAATGAGAGTCTACGAAATGCTGTAATGATAGCACAGAACTATCACTGACTATCACTTTTTTTTTTTTTTGGCCACGCCATGAGGCTTCATACCAGGGATCAAACCTGAGGCCACGGCAGTGAAAGCCCAGAATCCTAACCACTAGGCCACCAGGGAGCTCCCTATCACTGACTTTAAATTTACCAACTCTTCAACAAACAGTGCTTGAGTTCTGAAGTTCCATGTGCTCTTTAAAAAACAACTTCCTCAGTTCTCTCATGGGGAAACATAATCAAATATCCAATCAGTAATCAGTAGCTGTCAGTGTTTCTTTTAAAATGTAGGTTTTACATTTGGTTTGCTACCCACCTTAAAATCTGTCTTCCTCGCTGTATACCTGAATTATACCAGCTCTCCTGATTGGTCATTCCCTCTTTCAACCGATCTTGCTGAGTTTTTCCAGATTTCATTTGATGAAATGCCACTGTCATCGAAATCTGAGAACCACTGCTGTATGGCAGTGTTCTGTTAGACTGGTCACTCCACTTCCTGCAGAATGGGCCACATTCATTCTCCTTTTAATGCCATTCTCCTGCCTGCAATGCCCAAGTACCACCTCTTGCAGGAAGTCATCTTTGATGGCTCCATCCTAAACCCCTTAGGCTTTTCTCTCTATGGTCTATATCACTGATGTTTTTGCATAGTTTAGCTGTTCCTATGTCTTTCTCCCAAATATGATTTCATACCTTTATTCACTTACATATGAATAGGGGCTATCTAGCCTCCCAGCCTGGGGAAGGACAGTGTAGAGGGTATCAAAATACACAAGGTATCAAAATAGCAGCCCCAGGCTGGAGCCTACCATTGTAGGAGTCAAAATTCTTGCCTCTTAGTTTTCAAGGTCCAATTGGAGGTGGAGGGGTGGTCACATACTTTTCAATGCGTCTGCTGTTCTGCTCTGTCCCGAAAGGTCAAAGAGGGTACTCCTTTTCCTCCTTCCTTTCTACCCTCCCCTGCCCTGATTGTTAGCACAGTTGCTGTAGCCACTGCACTGAGCACCTCGGGTGGCTAGTTGCAAGACTCCAAGGGGTACCATCCTGCTTTTTGTGAAAGATGCTCCCTGGAGTTGTGCGGTGCGCAACTTGCACCTGGCCCCACTGAACACCATGAAAGAGCCACTCCAATTGCAGGCAGGGAGCCTAGTCCCTAGCTTGCTTAAAGAACCAGCTTTTTAAAATTATTATTAACATTATACATCTATATGTAACATTATATATTACGTAGATATAGATATAACACTGTATTTTATTATATAACATTATATACCTTTCAGGGCATTTGGGGGAAATGAAAGTGGCAAGATGAATATTTTTTAGAATTAAGTCAATTAGAATCTCATATAAGATGTGTAATTAATCAAAACGTTCATTTATTTGATCAATGTAAATGCTCAATAACAAAACTTATTCTGTTGTTATACTTGCAATAATGCATCATGCTAATCAAATTTTATATATATACCATATTTCATCAAAACTAAGATACCATTAATTATAAGCACTGTCATTTTATGTACAACTAGGAAAGAAAAGCACTGCCAATTAAACTATGTTACATCATTAATTGTAAGACATCTTAATTTCAGAGGTGATACAATGTCAAAAAATGTGCATCTAAGAATTGATGAAATACAGTGTGTATTAATGCATCTAAAAGGCAAACCAACACCATGCAGTCCGGTAGTTTGAAACGTTAGGTTTCTGGGTTTTTGACATGTAACTTATTTGTTTATTATGCATGATCCTCGAATAGCCACACTATGAATGTTAACCACAAGAGCAGAGACGGTACAGTTCAACTGCATATAGACACGTAAAACAAAAGTGAATACCTTATGATTCAGTCACACAAAGTTTAGAAGAAATACTAGCATCAAGTCACAAGCTTGGATTACATTACAAATAAAAAATTAACTTTTTGACATCTGCTTATACTGAAAACATGCAATGACAAGAGGAATGGACATGTTTTTATCTTTGGAAAAAGTCAAACTAAACAATCAGAAAAATCTCAGCGGTGCAGTAGAGTGACTTTACATTTATCCTGGAAGCCGAACAATAGTGCTTGCTGCTTATGGGGCCATCAGGAAAAGCCAGCTGTGGATTTCTTTCTAGTACAATTAATTGCTTCCGTTGTATATAAAATCGAAAGAATTGGGTGCTTTAGTGCGGAAAAAGGATATCCTGCTACACTGCTCCTATTTCCTCACAAAAGCTATTATTGAGCCTTTTGCCATTAATTCACATGCATTGGATTATCCTGTGATGAAAGACCAAGTGGCTTTTCATTTTTATAGTCTCTTATCTCCTATTTATTTGGCACCTCTCTGGAGATACCTGCTCTTCTCCCAAGACTGGTTAATTGCTAGGATGTCAGAAGGTAGCTAATGACTGACTTCCTTTTCTGAGACTAATTGTGAGCCCATCTCTGTACGTTTTCTTGGCGTGGCCTTTCTCACTGCTGAGAGATATTCCGAGTTCTGTTATTACTTGAAATGACAGAGGCATTTTCAGTGCCAGCTTTCAATCCCTGCCCACCGTTTACTTTGAGACCAGCAAGTGACTCTTTTATAAATCCTCTGTATAGACCTGCACTGTCCAGTATGCAATAGCCACTTGCCATGTGTGGCTATGTAAATTCTGAATCAGTTAAAATGAAATTAAAATTTTAAATTCAGTTTCTCAGTCTCAGCTCACTAAGTGCTCAACAGCCACATGAGGTTAGTGGCTACCATATGGGAAGAGTGCAGTGATAGAACATGTCCATTTTCACAAAGGTTCTGTTGGACAGTGTTGCTATAAGCTGACCTGCTCTGTTCAGGCCTCCTGAACAGTATCTGAGCCCATCTTCTGAATTGATATTTCTGTGCTTACCATTCAAGACAAGTGGTAGAAAGGCTACTTTCAGGATCATCTCTACAGTTTGTTACTTGACAAGTTTCTCTGAACACGTAGAGCACCAGAAATAGGGGGGTTGCTGTTCAACAGGTATAAGGTTACAGTTATGTAAGATGCGTTCTTACCACAATAAAATAAATAGATACATATGTATATTTCTTAACGGTAGAAAACTGACCAAAATGTTAATAGTGTTTGTGGCATCTCCAGGTAGTGGGACCATGATTACTTTTTTCTTCTTCCTATTTATATGTGTTTTTTGGGGGGGGGTTATTCAATAAGCACATATTCCTTTCTTAATTAGTAAAAATCACATTTAAGATACTTAAACCCATTCATTTTTTTTTGTCACCAGTTTCAAACTAAGGTGGTTTTATCCAGCCCCTGCCTTTAAAGAGAGGAAGTAGTCATTTTGAGCAACTGTTTCTTTAAAAATTAAACTCAGCCAACAGCTTTTAGTTGCGAGATCTGTATTCCCTTCTATCCTAGCATGAAAAACATCAGAGAACCTGTCCTAGAATCCTGCCAAATAGAATCACAGAACATCCATCTGGAAGAGATGGTTCACGATCACTAGCAATTGTCTCACCCAGGCATTTCTTGGGCAATTTGCCAGGATCCACGCATTTCTAGACTATAGTTCAGAGTCTCAGAATCAAGGCCCAACAGGTTAAGGAGGCTCATGGAGCTGAGGAGAGCTCTATTTTTACCACCGAAAAGAGAACCATAAAAAAGAAATCCTTGTTTCCTAAAAGTTCAGGCATGATCATACAGGTTTAATTAGGAACAGCAAGCTGTTTACAGCAAATTATAAACTGTATAAAGCAGACCTCAGTGAACACTCCCAAAGGATGTCCCATGAACCCTTACTTCTCCAAGTCCAGATTCAGCAGATCTGGCTTGGTGAGATAGGGTGCCGCAATGCCAGCCAAAGGAGTATCCCAAAAGTCCCCTTCCAGAACTTTCCATGACCAAAGGAGAGGGTCAAGAGATCATGGAAAGCCTCTGTTTTTCTTTCCTTTTGTCCTTGAAACTTGAAGCCAATCCACAATTTCCTTGACTGCTACTGCACCCGCCAAGTAGAGAGACACTTCAGATACAAGCTAAGCAACATTAAATGATGGGAAGAACACCAACTTTGGAGTCAAAATTCTGGCTGAACTTCCTAATTTTTGACCTTAGGCAGTTTGTCACCCTCTCTGAATCCCAGTTTCTTCATCTATAAAATGAGGATAAATAATACCAATCTAATGAGGCAGATGTGAGAATTAACTGAGAGTATTTGGAAAACAGTTGGCACAGAATCCACACTCAATTAATTTCACTTACCTTTGCTTTTCGTTCTAGGAAGTGATTGGTCCATTGGTGTTCTATTGAAGGGGAAGGAAAACAAACTGTAAAACTCTTAATGAGCCTTACTTCAAACACAGCCCAGTGCAGTTCAGTAATTAGTATATGAGTTCTGCTTCAGCTTGGGGTGGGCTCCAGTTCTTCGTTCCAGCCCTGGCTCAGGAATTTCCTTCTCTAGAAAGCCTTCGCTGCCCACTCCCAAGCTGATTAAGTGTCCCTCCCGAGTAGTCCCATGGCACCCCAAGCTTGTTTCTGTCCTATCATTTACCTTGCATTCTACTTCTCAAACCAGGGTACCCAGCATTGGGCATGGAGTGTGGGATGTTATAAGGCATCTTCTCCACAGCATCAATTTTATCTAATAATAAATAAAACAAAGGGCATATATATATATTTTTTAAGGCAAAATATTAGATTACATAAGAAATTTCAGGGAAGTCCCTGGTGGTCCAGTGGTTAGGACTCTGTGCTTCCACTGCAAGGGGCACGGGTTGGATCCCTGGTTGGGGAACAAAGATCCCGCAAGCTATGCAGTGTGGCCAAAAAAAAAAAAAAAAAATTCACAATTGTAGAGTGTTCCTAGAAGACATATGTTCATTGTCCTTTGCTTTTAGATCTGCTTTTCAGAGGAGTTGGAGAAACATTTATTGCCATATGATAGTGAAATCACATGGTAACTAGTCTGTTTCTTCCAGCAGACCGTGAGCTCTGTTAGGGCAGGGATTGTGCCTTATTTGCCTCTGAATCACAGAATTTAGCTACTTAGCATGAGGCCTGGCTCAGAGTAGAGGCTCCATGCAAGTTTATGGAGCTGAACCCAACTCTCTGTCTTCCTCCAGTACTTTGGGGAAACTATAGTATATCCACCAAGGAGAGGAACTTTGAAATTGTTTAACTGACAGGACTTCACATCGAGTGCCTGTTAGATCACAATCTTAGCTGTACTTTTGGGAAAGGTATTAAACTATCTGACCTTTGTCTTCCCAACCTGGTAGGGTTGTGAAGACTCAATGAGAAAAGATTCACAAAGTGAATTGTGCTTGGCACATAGAAGGTGCATGGAAAAAAGCTTCTTTACTTTTCTCTAAAGTCACATTCTAGTCATTAATCTACAAGCTAAGAGATGATTCTGGTCATTTCAGTCATTCCAAGCAACCTAAAACAGACATGGTACCCATGGCTCAAGTCTCAGCCACTGCCTGGAGCTGCTTCTGCAGCACCCTGGTCCTTCCTCCTAAACCTCCAACCTAATATTACCATACCATCTAACGGCTTCCTTACTGTCTTGGTGACCTTCCCTGGGCTTATAAGATAGAGATAATTCAACTAGAAGGTGGAGAAAGATAACTACCTGTTATGAGTGTGAGCTGCAGAGTCAGGACCCATTTCAAGTCTTGCTTCACTCAGTAATCTGATTTGTTCTCCCAACTCTGAGGCATGTCTTGATCCTGGTTCTGGAGACAGAACCTGGTCCTGGACAAATGTTGCCAATCCCTAACTTAGAGCATGAGCCAGGGAATCGGGATCCCCAAATGGCTGTGCCCTTTGTTCTGTTGGCCTGGGTCCGGGGTATATTTACTGGGAAATTAATGAAGCTTAAGCTTCAGGGTCCCTCACTTTCAAAGGCACCTCTTTATGCTGAGAGTTCCTTGAAATGTTCTAGGTTGAGAGGGGAAGTCAGGTTGCAATCGGAGCATTCCTATGTAAGCTTTTCTGATGTTTGCCTAAGAGATTTCAGAAGAAAGACACAGAGAGCCATGATTCCAGGAATTTGTTGTGATTCTTTCTTGTCATTCTAAATAAATACTCAGTTTTGTAGTTAATTTTGTGTTTGAAATTTTATATCCTTTTTCTTAAAGATGGCTCCACAAAACCTGTGCCTACTTTTTTCCAATATCTCCCTACCCTACAGCTCACCAGAAAGTCACAAGTATGAGAGGAGGGTCCGCAGGGGTCTCTGTAGTGATGACTCCATGCGAGGTAGACTCACCCTCACTACCTGCGTTCCATCTTCTCCTACAGGCACATGCTGGGCGCCTTGTACCAACTTCCTTCCACAAATGCTAGGACCCTTTAGCATTCCCAAGTACTTCATTAGAAGTAAAAGAGACAACCTCTGTTAGCTGACTTCTCCCCTGAATCTAAAAACTATTTTGAAATAGTCTCTTTATACCTATTTTTATGCATCAGTAGACTTTGAACTAGAGAGAGGTAAGGGGATAACTGACTTACAAATGGAAAGGTAGTCTGTAAGAACTTTTGCTTTTTTCTTACATTAAAAATTTTTTTGAATTGAAGTATAGTTGATTTGCAGTGTTACAGGTGTAGAGCAAAGTGATTCAGTTATATGTATTTATATTCTTTTTCAGATTCTTTTCCATTATAGATTATTACAAGATATTGAATATAGTTCCCTGTACTATACAGTAGGTCCTTGAAGAATTTTCTTAATAAGATGTTTTGTTTTTTTTTAATAGAATTAGTTCATGAAAAAAGGAACACAGATCCCAGCTAAGCGATAACAAGGATGGCATCCTTTTGTCATTTCGGTTCTAAATCTCTCCAATCTAATGCCTAACTGTAGATGGAGCCCTCATGATCATTATTACTCAGATAACCTTTAGAATGTATTTTAGAGAGGTTTAAGTAGGATCAAACAGTGAAGTTCATAGTTTAAAAAATAAGCTGTTTTAAAAAGAAGGCAAATCTCAGAACAGTATATATAGTATGATTCCAATTAAGTAAACACAAAGTGTGTGTGCAGTTTGTGTGAGTGTATATACAAGAATAGGTCTGTGTTTCCCAGATTTCAGAAAACAACACTGTGCTGTATCCACACAGAACTAATGTTTCCCAGACTTTAGACAACTGCATAACACCGTTTTTTTTTCCTTGGCCATGCGTCGCGGCATGCGGGATTTGAGGGATCTGCGGGATCTTAATTCCCCCACCAGGGATCAAACTTGGTCCACCTGTAGTGGAAGCACAGAGTCCTAACCACTGGACTGCCAGGGAATTCCCTGCATACAGCCTTTGCCTGTATTCATCCAGAACTGCTTGATGAACAGCTTTGACATTTTTTTTTCAAAAGTCTTATAGGAAAAATAAAATGTATTCTTCTACCAAAAGTGAAGTCCTTCACTTATAGTCAAATATTTATTTCATCTCTTTGCAACTGGCAGGCATTAGAAGGCATCATCTGGCCTGCCTTACCACAGGCTCCAAGGACCTCTGTGCTCTCTCCCTTCTTTCCTGCTGCCTCTCCTCACCTCTGCTCTCAAGCCCCGTGCCTTCACTGTGCCCAAACTGTACCCTGAAAGCCTCCACATTTCTCTTACCCTCCACTTCAAATTTTGGTGTGGTTGGTTTCTTCTCAACATTCAGACCTCAGCCCAGATGTCACCTCCTCAGCAGGGTCTTCACTGACCACCTGACCAAAAGTAGCTTACTCCAGCCCCCAACACATCGCTCCGCAGCACTCATTAACTTACAGTGTATTAATTACATACTACTTGTTTATTGCTTGTCTCTTTCCTTTAGAGGGTAAGCTTTATGAAAGCAGGAACCTTGTCTGTATTGTCATCTTCTATCCCTACAACAAAGCCTAGCCATCTAGTGAGTGTTTGTGGATCTGTAATATTATTCAATGCTAAAAAGAAATGAGCTATCCAGCCATGGAAAAATATGGAGGAGAATGAAATGTATATTGTTAAGTCAAGGAAGCCAATCTGAAAAGGCTACATACTGTAGGATTCCTACTATATGACATTTTGGAAAAGGAAAAACTATGGAGACAGTAAAAAGATCTGTGGTTGTCAGGGGTTAAGGTGGAGGGAGAGATGAGTAAGTGGAGCACAGTGAATTCTTAAGCAACTTTATATGATATTATAATGGTGGATACATGCCATAATACATTTGTTCAAATCTACAGAATGTGCAACACCAAGAGTGAACCCTAATATAAACTACTGACTCTGGGTGATAAGATGTGTCAATGTAGGTTCACTGATTATAACAAATGCACCACTCTGGTGGGGGATGTTAATAATGCAGAAAGCTGTGCATGTGTGGGGGCAGGGGGTATATGGGAAATCTGTTTACCTTCTGCTCAGTTTTGCTATGAACCTAAAACTGCTCTAAAAATAAAGGCTATTAAAAAAAAAAAAAGGTATATTGCCCAAGCTGTTGATGGTTTAACTAAGTGTGTAAGTGGAACGTTGAGAAAGATTATTTGACATTAGGGTTGTCCTGGGAAAGTCAGGGCTCAGGAAAGCCTAAACCAAAACTTTAGGCAACGTTTCCCAAATTGGAGTTCCATATTCTGTTCTCAAATAAGTTAAACAGGTTTCTTTATTGAGGGGCTCAGTACCCACACAGCTCCCATGTGTGCTGTGAATCTCTAGGGTGAATAGCATATGCAGCTATTTCCTAACATTTGATCCAGAACCCATTCTTCATGCCATGTTATCATTCACGAGCTTAAGTCCAGCTGAATGCCAGTGCCACTGGGCAGAGCCACTTTAAATAGTCAAAATATTTCTCCTCAGAACTAACACAAAATAATTTAGTCATTTACCTAAATTATTAGATACATAATTTGGCTGATTCCATTCCATGAGAACAATGTTTTCTGTCTATTTTCTTCACTATCACGTTCTTAGTGTCCAGAGCAGTGCCTGGCACACATTCAGGGTTCAATAAATATTTGTTGAAAGAATGAATGAATAAGCAAATGAATAAACATTTTTATTATTTAAGCTTCAGGTGTACAGCATTATGATTCAACATCTGTACACACTACAAAGTGATCAATATCACAAGTCTAGTTGCCATCCATCACCATACGGTTGACCCCCTTCACTCCTTTCACCCAGCCCCCCAATCCCCTTCCCCTCTGGTAACCACTTATCTGTTCTCTGTGTCTGTGAGTTTATTTTCTTTGTTCATTTGTTTTTTTTATATTCCACATATGAGTGAAATCATATGGTATTTGTCTTTCTCTGTCTAGCTTATTTCACTTAGCATATATCTTCAAGTTCCATCTGTGCTGTTACAAATTGCAGGATTTCATTCATTTTTATGGCTGAGAGTATTCCATTGTGTGCGTGTGTATATACGAACACACACATATATATGTGCATATATATCACATCTTCTTTATCCATTCATCCATTGATGCACACTTGGGACACTTAGATTGTTTCTATATTTTGGCTATTATAAATAATGCTGCTCTGGCACTATTTACAATAGCCAAGACACAGAAATAGCCTAAATGTCCATTGACAAATGAATGGATAAAGAAGATACAGTACATATATATATATATATATATATACATACACACAATGGAATATTACTCAGCCATAGAAAAGAATGAAATAATGCCATTTTCAGCAACATGGATGGACCTACAGATTATCATACTAAGTGAAGTAAGTCAGAAAGAGAAAGACAAACACTGTATGATATCACTTATATGTGGAATCTAAAATGCAACACAAATGAACATATCTACGAAACAGACACAGACTCACAGATATAACGAACAGACTTGTGGTTGCCAAGAGGGGAGGGGAGGGAAGGATTGGGAGTTTGGGATTAGCAGATGCAAACTATTGTGTATAGGATGGATAAACAACAAGGTCCTACCGTATAGCATAGGGAACGATATTCAATACCCTGTGGTAAACCATAATGGAAAAGAATATGAAAAAGAACATATATCTATGTGTGTGTGTGTGTGTGTGTGTGTGTGTGTGTGTGTGTGTGTGTGTGTGTATATATATAAAATAACTGAATCAGTTTGCTATACACCAGAAACATAACATTGTAAATCAACTGCACTTCAATAAAATTTTTTTAAAAAGCTGCAGTAGGGGCTTCCCTGGTGGCACGGTGGTTAAGAATCCGCCTGCCAATGCAGGGGACACGGGTTCAATCCCTGGTCCAGGAAGATCCCACATACCGCGAAGCAACTAAGCCCGTGCGCCACAACTACTGAGCCTATGCTCTAGAGCCCACGAGCCACAACGGCTGAGCCTGCGTGCCACAATTACTGAAGCCTGCGTGCCTAGAGTCCGTGCTCCACAACGAGAAGCCACCACAATGAGAAGCCCACGCACCGCAACGAAGAGGAGCCCCCCTCGCCGCAACTAGAGAAAGCCCGCGAACAGTAACGAAGACGCAACGCAGTCAAAAATAAATCAAAAAAAAAAAAAAAGCTGCAGTAATGAAAAAAATAATGCTGCTGTGAACATAGGTGTGCATATATCTTTTTGAGTTAGTTGTGTTCTTTGGATACATACCCAGAAGTAGAATAGCTGGTTCATATGGTGGTTCTATTTTTGATTTTTTGAGGAATCTCCATACTGTTTTCCACAGTGGCTGCACCAATTTACAGTCCTACCAATGGTGTACACGGGTTTCCTTTTTTCCACATTCTTGCCAGCATGTTATTTCCTGTCTTTCCCATAATGGCCATTCTCACAAGTGTGAGGTGATACCTCATTGTGGTTTTGAGTTGTATTTTCTTAATAATTAGTGATGAATATCTTTTCATGTGTCTGTTGGCCAGCCGTATGTCTTCTTTGGAAAAATATCTATTCAGATCCTCTGCCCATTTTTAAAACGGGTTGTCTGGCTTCTTATTGTTGAGTTGTATGAGTTCTTTATGCATTTTGGATATTAACCCCTTATGGGACATACAATTTGCCAGGTATGGCCTTTATTATGTTGAGGTATCTTCCCTCTATACCCACTTTGTTGACAATTTTTCTTATAAATCGATGTTGAATTTTGTCAGATGCTTTTTCTGCATCTATTGAGAGGATCACATGATTTTTAGCCTTCCTTTTATCAATGGATTTATCATGTTGATTGATTTGTGGATGTTGTAACATCCTTGTATCCCTCAAATAAATCCCACTTGATTGTGGTGTATGATCCTTTTAATGTGTTGTTGGATTTGTTTTGCTAATATTTTGTTGAAGATTTTTGCATCTATGTTCATCCAAGATATTGGCCTATAATTTTCTTTTTCTGTGGTGTCCTTGTCTAGTTTGGGTAGCAGGGTAATGCTGGCTTTGTAAAGTATTGAACAAACAATTTTTATTTGGTCCACAGTTCCTCGGTGAAGAGGGCGGAAATTTTGGTACCAGGTAATTATGCCAAATTCTGATTCACATGGTTCATACTTCTGGGATATTTGTGGAATATTTATTCTTGCTGCTGGTTTTCCCAATGTACTTTTTCTGAATGGACAAGTTGAAGGCATTAAGAAAATGAAGCAGGAGTGAGGAGTTCTGAGCCCACTCTAGTGGTGATAATAACAAGGAACATTTGCATTGCAATTTTCTTCCAAAAGTTATTACATTTGGTTCTCAAAACAAAATGCAGGTGTTATTACCTTCATTTTCAGGTAGATATGCAGGCTTAGAGAGACTCTTCTGATATCATTCAGGTGGTATTAGATCAGCCTTGATCTAGGCTTGATAAGACACTGGTCTTATCATGTCAAAGTCTATGTTTATTTCATGGCACCTGGCTGCCTCCCTGCTGGTTGTGTATATGCCAGGAAGCCACTTCCCCTTTCTGGGCCTCGGGTTCGTACATCTGGAAGATGCCCAGGTGATCTCTTAGGTTCCAACTTTAAGTTCTGTGACAATGAGCCTTTTTTTCTCCATCATCTCTGTGAAAAATTGCTATAGCTTTACAAAGTACTAAAATAAAAAGATTTTATTTCTCTTTGAAACTCTGATTCGGGTACTAAAAATCAAATAAATTATGAAAAATATCCCTTTCTTTTAAAGTAATGCCTAGAAACAGAATACCTTGAAAAAGAATGAATTGGTTGTGTTAAACATAGTACCCTCCGAGGGGTCTTCATTATTTTTAAAAAATGCCGTGAGAGGATTTTACCCTAGCTTATTTCAAGACAAAAGATATGGAAGAAAATATAGCAACTTTTCTAGAAATCAAGTCATTTAGAACAGAAAAAAAAAAAAAAGAACTATCTAAATAAATCTAAAGTAGCTAAATAAATAAATCTTTCCAAAGGAAAAGGCCAAGCCTGGTCTTCAGGTTATTATTTACTTGGTAAATTCATTTTGTATGCAAAACATTTGTATTATCCGCATATCCTTGTCTGTTTAAACAAGACGATTAAACTGCTGTTGGGCCAGATAGCCAAAAGAGCAAGTGAGTTATATGTTTCTTCTCCTTAGGGCATTTTGTTTTGTCTCAAACTTTTATTTGCAGCCATATAGAAATAACCTACTTTTGGTTGTCACGTGAAGAAAGTTTACACAGAAAAATCTGTATTTGCACATCCGTTTTAGGGTTTTATTTTGCTAAAAAGAATTCACACAGGCCAAAAAAAAAAAAAAACATGCAAAATATTTTTTGTGTACTCTTCTAACACACTATATTCCACTTCTGAAATGTTAAAAATTTAAAAAATATCCCAAAGCAAGAGTACTTGGGTTGAGAAGTTAACATTATAAAAGCTAGATTCCTAACACAAACACTACAGACATAAGTCACTCAGTTGCAAAAAGTTAATGTTTATAAATGTTAAATAAATGTCAACAATGAGGAGACAAGAACTGTAGATCCAAAGTGTACTCCCCACCATGAACTATTAAAAACTGTGTTTGGTGTTGTAGGACATCCACGATGTTAACTTGAAATAGACACAACCTTAACCCAACGCTACGCCAAACTTACAAACATCGAGGGAACCACATTCAGAACTACCTCCTTTTCCTGCTACCTTTAAAATGTTTGTTGCCGTTGTTGTTGACTTTGTGTTTTGGTAAATAAAAGAGTCCCTCAGAATCTACACTAGCTCTGAAATGCAGAAAAAATGATTCAATAAATGACTATGACGAAGTTCTCCTTTGAGATTTTACTTTTCTTTTTCATGATCATACACGTTTTAATGGGCACACTTGTGTGTATGTGTGTGTAAAATCTTTTAAACGGTATTTTTGGAAACAACTCTAGGGAAATTTTTTCCCTTTCCTTGAGACCAGTCCCTGATAATTTAAAAGCTGTGAGTTTCTTTTTGTTATTTTTGTTTTTTAAGAGAAAACCTGCCTAGAGCCTTTCTGTACAGTCAGCAACCTCCTTGTTCCTGTGTATTTGAACTTTCCAAAAATAAAAGAATGCTTGTTTGCAACTCTTGAAAAATCTCCAGGCACTCCCTGCAGATTTTACCCTGCCTGGTGCTTTATATTGACTTTTTCCCTGCACCAGAAGTAAAGGAGGGTCCTGTGGTAGGAGCACGCTTATGTCCCTCCTGGTGCTCCCTGGGGGATGCTGGTGACTTCACCCTTGGGAAAAAAACCTCGGGCCTTTTGTTAGAGACACATCTAGCTGCTTCCTTCTCCCTCAGGTAGAAAGGCAGTCCCCTGAAAGCCTCAGTTCTCAGAAGAAAAAGTATTCTAATGCATTCTCACAAAACATTTCAAACATGCAAAGAGAAAATCCAAAACAGGAGTGAGGAGAGAGTAGCAGTGATTTGGAAGAGCGCCTAAATATTGTGCTCAAGGGAGAAACATCCACTCAAACCACCTGCTTCAAGGCCATGTTCAATGAGCATAATAACAGCGCTTCCTAAAAGGGAAAGAGACTATACCACTTCCAACCTCAAAAACTAAGCTTCTGTCTTTATCACAAAACAGCTTTAAAATGCTTGCTTAACTCAAACTATCACTAATACTTTAAGGAAGTTTGAAGACCCAAGTCTATTTCAATAAATGCTTAAGTAATTGCTAGATCAACTCAGCTCATACTTTTTCAAAATATTGGCCAAAATGGCAAACGTGTATATATCATATATCATCTTTCCCTTCCAGCAGTCAACACAATTGTATATAATCAGTGTACTGCGTTTAAAGGAAGATACGAGAAGGATGGAGCAGCTCTGAAGTGGGAGGTCCTGCCAGCTCCTGCGTTCTTACTCAGGTTGGCAGAAAGGAAGGTTCCTCTTCCCCACCCAGGGTTTGGGCATGTTCTCAGCCTCTTCTGCCATCCTGTTTCAGACACTGTCTCTCTCTTCTTTTCCACAGGTCACTAAGCCTGTTGGGGGGAGGGGTGCTGAGGAAGACTTCAGCAGTGAGCAGTCATAGTATTGGGAATGAAACACATGCACAAGACTAGACGTTCATGCTAATGAACCTCGTAAGGCCAAACACAGCCCAGAGTCGTTTTAAAATCTCCTCTCACAAACAGCAAAGCAAAACTGGAAAAACCCAATTCCACCTTCCCACCACAACTCAAAAAGAAGCTAAGCTTTCTGGGGACATTGGATGTTTCAGACTGAAAGAGGGTAGCTGAAGAGCCCTTCTTTCTTCAGCTGTCTGTGGTGTGAGCCCGACCCTTTCCTGAAGCCCTGTCGATTGCCCAGAGGCTCCCAGAAGACATCCCTCCGATGTCTGGGCTCCCTTGAGAATGTTCAAGCCTGTGCAAGGTCTGAAGTCTGATGCGCAGAGGTAGCTCCATGACGCGAGTAATGGAATAACACTTCCTTTTTTGGTGAGGAAAGCCCAATCGGTCTTAGCTAACAAGCGCTCAGCTATGGCTCTAAAAATACCCTGCAGCGAGGGCTGTTTGGCACTTCATTTTGTTTGCTGGAGGAGCTCTAAAGAACTCCGCAGAATGCTTCAGATTCTCCATAACTGCTCTGAGCTCTGTCCCTGCTCTGGTGACCTCAGGGAAGTGTATCGCGTGGGGAAAGTTACTTTTTCTTTTTCACTTTTGAGTTCTTGGAATTCTGTCCTCAGTGTTTGGAGTACAATTCCAGTCTTGGATTAATTACTAGCTTGGTTCAGGAATCTTCATTTGGCTTCTAGTCTGAACTATGCAAATACACAATCTGTGTGCAGAAGAAAGGACTAAAATTATACTTCAAAAGGGCTCAGTCACTTCCTGTCTTCTCCCTTTTCCCCCCAAAAAGAAACATCAGCCTCCTTGACTCCTTCGTTGCCAGCAGACACCCTGGGCTCCCTACACGTTGATGGCGTGTGCATGCTTCTTGCACAAGGGTTTGTCCTTCTTGGAGTAGAATGGCTGCCCCTCCAGATTCACGTGGCAGACCTGGGACAGAGAACAGATAGGCATGAGACAGCCCATGAGGCAGGGGGACACAAACAAAAGATTTCAGCCACCCCTTTAAGACAAAGTGCTGTCACAGGCAGATGGGAGAATAGGCAACAGTCTGCTTCTCCCTACCACAAGTGCTTGACAGCTAAAGCAGTGTAGATGCGTTGAGCTATCTAAAAGTCAAGACTTCCGAAGAGGAACGTGGAATAAACTCAAGTTAAATTAAATTTAATTAATGGAATACGGAACATATACACAATAAGGTGATCAACTGATGCTATCCAAAATTTATAAGGAACCAATACAAATTCGTAAGTCAATATCCACAGAAGTGATTAACACCTAAAGAAATATAAAATGTCAGAAAAATGGTCCTCACTAATAATTAAAGGAAAAAGTAATTAAAACCTCCATGAGATATCACTAGACACCTGTTAATCTAGCAAAATAAATAAAACAAAAAGCCTCAGTAGCTTGTCACCTTTAACCTTATATGACTGGAGCCAGAAAATGAAAAACAAAAAGTAATCAGTCAAAAGTCAGCAATGCCAAAAGGGGATCAGGCCTACTTGTCACTGCTAGGGACACATGAATCAGCGCAGCCTTCTGCAGGGGATGTGGCAACACCGAAGAGAAGCCGTGAAGATGTGCCTGCCCTGTACCCCAGTAACACCACTCTGGAGAATTTCATCTTGCAGCAACTATTGCACAGAACAGGAAAGCAACATATGCTCAACTACAAACTGAAAAACTACTAATATTTCTCTCAATGGGGAGATGATTAAGTTAATTTTTAAGGTGCATTTTTCCAATGACAGGCCACCACGAAAAAATAAATCAAATATGGCAAAGCGTATGCAGGAAAACACTGACTGAAAAAAAAAAGAGGCAAAATTATATATCCCCATGATGACAACATATGAGTGCAGTTTGAAGATGCTGACAAAACAAAAAGAAGGGAGATCAGTAATATTTGTTGAGACTACTGCGGGTCAAGTACGATGCCAGACACTCTGTATACATGGTCTCATTTTTTTTTTTAATCTTATTTTATTTTTGACTGTGTTGGGTCTTTGTTGCTGCATGTGGGCTTTCTCTACTTGCAGTGAGCAGGGGCTACTCTTTCGTTGTGGTGCACGGGCTTCTCATTGCGGTGGCTTCTTTTTGTTGCAGAGCACAGGCTCTAGGTGCACGAGCTTCTGTAGTTGTAGCATGCGGGCTCAGAAGTTGTGGCAAGTGGGCTCTATAGCACAGGCTCGGTAGTTGCGGCACACAGGTCCAGTCACCCCGCAGCATGTGGGACCTTCCCGGACCAGGGATCGAACCCGTGTCCCTTGCAATGGCAGGCAGATTCTTAACCACTGCACCGCCAGGGAGGTCCCTACATGGTCTCATTTAATTCCCACAAAAACTTTATGGGATAGGTATGACTGTTCCCCATTTCACAATTGAAAGCTGAGGCTCAAAGAGCCCCAAGTGTCTTGCTCAAGTCACAGACCTAGAAAGTTGTAGAACCTGGGCATCCATATTCAAGTCTGCAAGACTCCAGTTCTAAGCTCATTCTCCGCACACCTCGTAGCAGAGAGGGGCTATGTTTACTTGAAATTGTTCTGGGTTTACGGACTTGTATCGAGGTAGCTCACTAAGCTTGCTGGACTACCAGTATGAGGTCTGGTCCTGGGTGGGCAATCTGCCAGTTGCCAGTCAGCTGGGAAGTCACATAGGCTGGGACAGGCCCTAGCCTCAGAGAGGGCACTGAAGATCCCTAGTAGGGAGCAGAATTGGGGACCACATCCAGGACACTGACATGAGAGGAAGTGCAGGTGGAATTCCCAGGTAGAGGTAAGCATGAGGATACAGAAATCACCCTTCCGAGATGAGCTTGGGCCACTGAGCATGTGTCCGCTCCAAGAAAGCTGGAAAGAAAAGTGGCATCGTGGTGGTCCCAAGTGTGAGGCCCTGATGGCCCAGTTGAGGATGTTATACCTGAGATCACACAGGGCTGCCAATGGGCTCTGGAAGCCAATGACCTGAGAAAGTGTCTCAAAACATTCCAGGTAGATGCAGTGATACTGAGTGTAACCAGGCTCCTGTGGTGGCCTCAAGCTGTGGTGACAACTTGGAGACAAGTCTAAGATGGTGGCACCCAAGATCCAACTGGTGAGGATGGGTTTTGGGAGAGACAGAAAGGCAGCTCTGGAATGAGTTGGCAAGGAGCTGCTGGTCAACAGCCAGGGCTCTGGCTAGGAGACCCTGCCTGGTCTGAGACAGTGCTGGTTGCTTGTGAAAACTCTGGATGAGTCAGGCTGGAGAGGGTGTTGGGAGACTGAGGACCAAGGAGTGAGGAAAGGCCAGAGCCTCAGAGGTGGCTCACTGATAAGATGAGACTGAGGGAAAGAACTGTCATAGAGAGGTCGTACTCAGTGCCCTGGGCCAGGAGCCTGCAGGTGGGATGCAATGGGGCTCCATGGTGGAGGAGGCCTCCAACCTACCCATCACAGCGGCACAGCAGGGATGGCCCAACCCCCAGGCTCTGTGGTCAAGTGGCGGCAGGGCCTGGCTGGGAAGGAGCGGTGGCCATAGAGTGCTGACGACAGAGTGGAAGGCGATGAAATAGGCCAGCTGCAGAGGCCCCTCGACTGCCCACAAAAGTTACACCACATCACATCCCTTCCTGGTACCCACATCAACTAGATACCAACTAGACTTAAAGGAGAAGAAGGGCCAGTAAGACATGTTTCCCCAACTAAGGTAGGACTCACATCCTTTCCATTAGGACTCAAGTGCCAAAGCCAGACAGGAGGTAAACCCTCACCCTGACCCGCACTGCCCTTCTCAGCCTTCATTTTATGTGCTTGGGACTTTAGAGATGTTGTCTTGTTCTGTTCATTAATTGCTCATACATGTCAGCTTTGTTTTCCTTTCAAGATTCTAAATTCCTTGAAGGTAGAGACTTGTTCTGGGAGACTTTTGTATTCCCAAAACTCAACTGAATTAGTCTGAAGTATGTGCTCCCCTGAGATCTAACTGATGGGAAAACAGCATGTCAGCTGCAAGAGCTAGTCCTGATCTTCCTTTCTTACTAGTTTTTTTTTTTTTTTTAAGTTACAGGAAAATATATGCTCATTAAAAGTGATTTGGAAATACAACGTGATGGAAAAAGGACCAAAGAAAACAAAACCCTGAAAGTTTTCCAATCAAAATATTGCTTTCCAAAAATTAAACCATATTCCACTTTGATATAGCTTCATGGGGCAGTGAGTACTATGCAGGGCTAGTTTGGGGGAAGGCGTAACGATTCTCTGTGCTGATTCTCCAGAGGACGGGATCTGACTGGTTTCTTCGGGCAGACCCTCTGGGCAGTGCTGTGGGTCTTTCACACCTGAGTGGAACTTATCTGTAATCTCAGCCTGAACAACCCCAGGCTTCACCGCTTCTTCTTGTCTCTCTCTGGGACTTGTGCCATCATGACTCAGCCAAACACGGCAAGCTTGAGGGAGCAGACCCGTGCTCACCTTTGCATGATTCCCTCTCCATGTGACACAGACCTCTCATCAGCCTGCCTTTGGAGAACAGGCCTTCTACGCCTCTGTCTTCCCTGGACCTCCTCCAAGTCTCTTAGATCTTTCTAGAAGCTGGGTAACCAGATTAACAGGCAGCATCTTAGGATCAGACAAGCCATGGCTTGAAGGTAAGGGTCAGAAAGCCCTGTACGGTGCCTCGCTGAGCTGTGGCTCTTCAGGGGACAACCCCAAAGCCGGTATATTTATATTGTTGTCCCTTTTTGGAGGGGAGGTCCTGATATAGTTTAAGGACCCTAAAAGGCAATTAGAGAATCTGTTCAAAGGCCTGGAAAAAGTGTTATGGATTGAACTGTGCCGCCCTAAATTCACATGTTAAAGTCCCAACCCCAAGTGCCTCCAGCCTATCCAGCACAGGGACATAGCAGTGACCTCATTTGGAAATAGGGTCTTTGCAGACTAAATTAAAACTGAGGTTAAGATGACATCATATGGAGTACGGTGGGCCCTTAATCCAATATGACTAGTGTCCTTATAAGAAGGGAAGAGACACAGAGACAGACACCTGCACAGAGGAGAGTGTCATGTGAAGACACAGACACACAGAGGGAAGGCAGCCTTGTGACAATGGAGGCAGAGATTGCGGTTATGCAGCTACAATTCAAGAAACACCAAGCATGGCTGGCAACCACCAGCAGCTAGGAGAGAGAGCAGGTCCCTGCTGACATCTTGAATTTGGACTTCTAGCCCCCAGAACTGTGACAGAGTAAGCGTCTGTTGTTTAAGCTATTCAATTGTGGTACTTTGTCACGGCAGCCCTAGCAAACTAATATATGGAGTGAATACAATGCACCCCACAGATGGGAGGGGATATAGAAGTGAAGTATAAAAGCTGAAGTGGGGCTTCCCTGGTGGCGCAGTGGTTGAGAGTCCGCCTGACGATGCAGAGGACACGGGTTCGCGCCCCGGTCTGGGAAGATCCCACATGCCGCGGAGCGGCTGGGCCTGTGAGCCATGGCCGCTGAGCCTGCGCGTCCGGAGCCTGTGCTCCGCAATGAGAGAGGCCACAGCAGTGAAAGGCCCGCGTACCGGGAAAAAAAAAAAAAAAAAAAAGCTGAAGTGAATTGCAGTAAACATTATGACTATGGTTGTCCTATGTCATAAGTCTATAATAATTGTTCAAGTTTAAACTATGTAGACCTTTCACACATTCCCAAAATTTACCTTGAGCAACTCTGGTAAAAAAAAAAAAAAAAAAAAAGCAGTAGTACTACATTGATTTTCCCAAATAAAGTTTAGTCAATTATAGACTCACATCACGGGGCTTTATCAGGGACGACTGTTTTCTAATTCTAATGCAGACTCTAAATGTCGGCAGGCTCATTGCCCTGTCCCTTCCCCAACCCAAAGCCCTTGGAAGGAAAACGTCAATCTCACGTCACAGGTAAAAATGACCTGGCTGTTCAGCAGAAATAAACTGCACCTGGTTAATACTTAATCTAGGGCTTATCTCCTGGCAACTATATATCGAGAACAGGACCATTTAGGAAAATGCAATGATACTCAGCCCTGATTTCTAAAGGTTCAGTCAAAAGAAAACTTATCTCAGCTTTTCATAGGATTAGTCAATAAGCTCCAATCTAGTGTTCATGGTGAAAATTTAGGGGAAAACCATTGAGTCATGTCATCGTATCTTAAATGACCTATAACCATGGGAAGCCACCTGCCCCTATTAAATCCCAACATCATTCACTCTTCCCACCTATTGAGAGCATCACTGCTGAGGAAAGCTGCTAGTTTGCCAGATCCTAAGACACTCTTCTGTCCTTAATGAAGTGGAGAGTTAACAAAGCCATACTGGTTAATAAATCATTATTAGTAATAAAACTTTGCTCAGCTGTGACATATCAAGGCATCATGGTATTTGCCGGCTTTTAAAAATGACAGAATATTAGAATGCCAGGGTTGAAAGGGATGTAAAGGGTTGGTCATCTGGCCCCACTTGGTCCCTCCTGCCTCTTCGCAGAAAGTCAGAACCCCAAGCAAAAAACGTACTGCGCAAATGAAGCAGGTGTCGTGCCAAGTATGCCCCAGGGCTTCGATAAACTTGTCACCGGCCTCCACGGGGAAATCGCAACCGTGACACTTGGTGCTGAACAGGTTGATGTAGTCTGAAATGAAAGGCAGAGTAAGGACCAGGCCTCCAGGCAGGCTGGGAGGAGTGTCCCAGCCACATCGACCCAATGTCAGAACAACCCCCCAAATCACTGGGCTGGGGGCAGTGGATGAAACCTAATTGGTTACTTGTCATCTTGCAGACAAAATACTCAGTTACATGACTGGTTTTTTCCTTTTCCAGTAATTTGCACTGGTGTGGTGCAGATTCAGGCTTAGTCACCACCCTATGCTGGTTTGATCTGCAAACACTTTCTGGAACTGTCATTAACTTTCTGCAGGGTGATTTTCTCCTCTGCTCTGTCACCTCTTACGGTCCAAACAGACCAATCCCAAGAAAGAAAAAAAAATCCTATTTCCCAGCAGCTCTGCTTATTTTGGAGGAGTGAGCGCCTTTGACATTTCTTAGAGTTGTATAGCATGTTCTTTGCTTGGCCATTCTTCTGTCATTGGGCATCTGTGTTGATAATAAATTTTCACTACTAGAAACAATACCTGAACTATTTTGTTGGGACATGTTCCCCTCCCCCAGCCAAAGAGATAATAATACCAAATATTATTTACATAATGCTTTACAGTTTACCAAGCATCCTCACGTAGATTGTATTATTTGCTAGTATCTCAATGTCAAGGTCTATGTATTAGTTTTCTTTTTTTTGTGGTACGCGGGCCTCTCCCTGTTGTGGCCTCTCCTGTCGCAGAGCACAGGCTCTGGACGTGCAGGCTCAGCGGCCATGGCTCACGGGCCTAGTCGCTCCGCGGCATGTGGATCTTCCCAGACAGGGGAACGAACCCATGTTCCCTGCATCGGCAGGCGGACTCTCAACCACTGCGCCACCAGGGAAGCCCTATGTATTAGTTTTCTTTGTACTCCCAGCACAGTGCCTGGCACACAAGTCAGTACCCAACACATATGTCAAATGAATGAGTGAATGGATGAATCACTGAATCAATAAATTAATGAATAAACTTAGTCTTGGCGAAATTGTTTTTGTTCTGTTTTGCGGATGAGGCTGGAAGAGGTGAAGGGCCTAGCCAGAGACACACAGGTGAGACAGCGGGCCAGGCCTGTGCTTCTCAGCCCCAGTTGTCTGGGCCTGGTAGTGGGCAGCACTCCCACTGCACTCACTGTAGAACTCTCCCAGATTCTTCTAGAAGAATCTTGATGCCTTTTACAAAGGCTTCATTCTCCTAGAAGTGTACTTGTCTCTCCACAGCTCTGCCACAGTTGGCTTTTTCTTTTCTTTTCTTTTCTTTTTTGCAGTACGCGAGCCTTTCACTGTTGTGGCCTCTCCCGTTGCGGAGCACAGGCTCCAGACGCACAGCCTCAGCAGCCATGGCTCACGGGCCCAGCCGCTCCACGGCATATGGGATCCTCCCGGATCGGGGCACGAACCCATGTCCCCTGCATCAGCAGGCGGACTCTCAACCACTGCGCCACCAGGGAAACCCAGTTGGCTTTTTCTTACAGAGGTTTTCTGCTCAGATCTCCTTGTGGACAGTATGCCTAGTCACTGTCTCAGACCACCTGCTGAGAGTCAACATGAAGTGGGGGCTATGAACTATGAATTTGGTATCACAGGTGTGACCCTAGTACATTTTTTAAAAGTAATTAATTTATTTATTGGCCGCACCCCACGGCCTGTGGGATCTTAGCTCCCCAACCAGGGATTGAAGCCACGCCCCTTGCATTGGAAGCGCAGAGTCTTAACCACTGGACTGCCAGGGAAGTCCCCTAATACATTTTTTTTAAAAAGCTGGTATTTTCCTCATTTATTCTACAAAAGGGGAATGTAATTGGTATTAAATAAAGTTTGTGCATGGGCCTTTCCCACCAGGAAAATAATCTAGTTTCTCATTTATGTATTCCTTCCTTTATTTCTCCTGTTAGGTCTTTATAATTTTCTTTGGGACTGGAGGGAGAGGGGAAAAGGGGAGTTGTTTAATTGGTACAGAGCTTCATATTTGCAAGATGAAAAAATTCTGGAAATCTGTTTCAGATCAATCAACAGTATGAATATACTTAACACTACTGTACTGTACACTTAAAAATGGTTAGGATGGGGCTTCCCTGGTGGCGCAGTGGTTGAGAGTCCGCCTGCCGATGCAGGAGACACGGGTTTGTGCCCCGGTCCGGGAAGATCCCACATGCCGCGGAGCGGCTGGGCCCGTGAGCCATGGCCGCTGAGCCTGCGTGTCCGGAGCCTGTGCTCCGCAATGGGAGAGGCCACAACAGTGAGAGGCCCGCGTACCGCAAAAAAAAAAAAAATGGTTAGGATGGATACATGTATATGTATGGCTGAGTCCCTTTGCTGTGCACCAGAAACTATCACAACATTGTTAATCGGTGATACTCCAATATAAAATAAAAAGTGAAAAGCCAAAAAAAAATAACCGTTAGGATGGTAAATTTTATATGTGTATTTTTTCCCCCCACGATAATTAAAAAAAAAAAAAGACAAGGTCAGAACCAAACACAGTGTCCCATGGTACGGGGACAGGGGCTGACTCTGATATTTTATCTCTAGGGCAGTTTAACCAACAGGCTTGACTTTACCTCACTATTGGATCATCTAGCTCTCCTTTCTTTACTTTGTTTATAAGAATATCACCCTTATCACATTCAACAAGCATATTAAATTTCTAATGCTCTTTCCAAAATAAAAATTAAATTGTGTTATTTCTTTACTTAAAACATCACAGTGACTCCCATCGCTTAAGGAAGTAGTTTCAAACTGTGCTCCTTGGAGAGCTGTGGGTCTCCCGGAGCCATTACAGAGCTGTGTACCCATTATCTCAGTTAATCCTCACAACAGCCTCTGAGAGTTAAGTGAAGAAGGAGAGACTCAGAAAGGGCAAGCATCCTGTCCATGGTCACACAGCCTGGAAGAGGCCCTTGTGGGCCTTTAGTCAGGGTCTCTCAGGGTGCCTAAGGCTGAGGCTAAACCTGCTTCCTTGCTGTCTTTTCTTAACAGTAGACCATCCCTTTCCTGGGTCTTCTTAATCAAAACATCATTTTTGAAAATCTTTTTTGGGGGGGGTGCTAGGGAGAGGAGCACTGGTAATAGTGTTAATCTATCATTCTTTCACAAGCCTCACGCATAAATTGTGGCTTATCACACATTATGAAAGTTATAATGCTTTTAGTCGACTAACAATAGCAATTTGTATTGGTACCAAAGCACTTTTATTAATTACCAATCATCACCATTTCCTCCTAAGAAGGGAAAAGACAGGTGTTATCTTCTCCCTTTTACCGATATGAACTCTGAGGCCAGAATGACTGAGTGACTTATTTAAAGTCATTCAGTGAGCCTCAGAGCTGGAAAGAGAATTCACCAGTACCTCAGAACCCAAGAAGTTTCTTTTATAATTTATTGTCAGGGGGAAAATTTTTTTAATTTTGTTTTCCTTTTCCCCTTGAAGAACTGGAATGTTTTCTCCTTTCTGGTTTTAAAGTAAACTAACTTACTGTGTTTCTCTTTTTGCTCTCACATTTGCTACCCAGTCAGTGCAGCTCTGTTATTCTTCATAATCAGCATGTTTCCTTTTCCCTCTTCTTCTTGGTGCTGCTTTGCTAGTTCTATTGTCTTAACTTTCATGTTTTTGTTACCTTTGTTGGAACCTGCCTCAAATCCTTATCTGAAAGAGGCAGGCTATGAATAAATGAGTGTGTGAATGTGTGAGTGACTGAATGGTTAGTTAGCCAGGATGCCCAACTCTAACAGATGGCTTTATCTTCAGAATTTACCGTAATTGACTCCAAGTTATAACATATAGCGTATGGGGAGAACAGAGAAACTCCGAATTCAGACAGGGAGTTGGCTGGACGCTGAAGGAACATCAAAGTCTGGTAAACATCACAGGAGCTGGGAGGGGACCTGCATGTACTTGACTAGTTCCGAAGTTTCTTTGGTTTAATCCTCACCACAACTCTGGGAGGCAGGTGTTGATCTCCCCCTCTTACAGATGGGGAGAGTGAGGCTCAGAGAAGTTTAGTAACTCAATCAGGGTTACAAAGCCAGCCTGAAACAGGATCCTGGAACAGAACCTAGGACAAAGGCCGGCGCCAAAGCTTTTTCAGACTAGACCTTGTGGTCTTCGAATCAAAATCATCTGAAAGGTTTCCTAAGCGGTCACAAGATGCCGACTTGTGGTCCACATATTTGGTGCAGGGAAAACAGCACAGATTGAATGTGTGTGAAAGGGAACTCCTACCCCTTTCTCCCAGACTGTGGGGCCTCCCCACAGCACAGAGGTCCTACCTTTCTCACAGTAGGGCTCCCCATCTTCCATGTGGAAGAGGCTGTTCCCGAAGGGCTTCTTGCAGGCTGCACAGACAAAGCAGGTGGTGTGCCACGTCTGTCTCAAGGCATGCATCACTTCCTGGGGAAAAGAGCCTCAGCTCAGGACAGAAAGGTCCAGGAGGGAGAAGAAGGCAGGCTTAACTTCCACAGCAGCCCCGGTCACTGCCGGAGCATCCCATCAGGGAGCAGGGCAGGAGAGCCCAAGAAGCGGGCCTTGGACACACCGCAGAAGGCTAGGGGCGGCAGAGGAGAGGCTCCTACTCGTGCAGCACTTGCTGGGTGCCAGGTTCTGTGTGTGCTTCCATAAGCTGTGATGCTTCACCCTCCCACCCAACCTGGGAGGGAAGTACTATGTGTTATCGCCATTTTACCAAAGGGGCATCGAGGGTCAAAGCCACATGCAGGTGCATGGTGAGGTCAGGCTATGAAGCAGTAACTTGCTTTGCAGAAGCTCTGCCACCACTTCAAGCTGTGTGGCCAGGGATGTGGCCCACGGATCTCTTGCTTCAAGTTCATTTACTCCCTAGTTCATTGGTGGCATACCAACTCCCTTCTAGGACAGAAATGGAGTTGTTCTTGCTCTGTTAGCACAGCAACTTCTTGGCTTCCAAATAGGACCCCACAACCTTGCAGAGGAGGAGAGATTGGTTGGAAAAGAGACAAGGGTCAGAGGAGAGGAATGCAGCCCACTTACCCCCATGATTTTGGTGTTGCACTTGGCACAGACCGGGGCAAAGAACTGCTCATAACACCGCTCACAGTAAACGTTGTTCTGCTCCTCCACAAAGCACACGTCTGCCAGGGAGGTCTTGCAGTAGGCACAGTTGAACTCTTCTGGGTGCCAGGAGCGGCCCATGGCTACCAGAAAGGGGCCCCTGGGGAAGCAGAGAATAGTACCTCCTCTAAGGCAGCCCCCAAAGCTTAAGACCAGATATTTCAAAACGCTCAACAATATTCACACTTTGACCCTATAACGCTATAACTTCTGTGACTGTTCTAGTGCAATAACAGGAAATTCAGGTAAAGCTCCATGCAAAAAGATGTTGTTTCATCACTTGCAACAAACAGAGATGGGGAAGCGACTCGAACATCCACTAGCAGGGGAGTGGGTAAGTATGTTATGGAATATCCATTAGGTTGACTACTGATAATTGTAGTAAGAAGAGCAATGATGACGGTGCTAATGGCTAGCATTTATTAAGTGCTTACTCTGTGCCAGGTACCATTCAAGAAGAAATTTGCATTATTTAACGTGTTTAGTTCTCACGACAACCCTATGAAGCAGGTACTATTATGATACGCATTTTCAGATAAGGAAACTGAGGTACAGGGGTGTTAAGTAAGTTGTTCAAGGCTACAGGGCTGGTATGGTAGACCCGGGACACAAACCTGGCTCCGAATTAGTAGTCAGACAGTGGGACTGAAGAAACGCTTCATGTTTTAATTTTCTGAATTTTCTAATTCTTCTCTAATGAGTATATTTTTTCTAATGATCCTTTATTTTTAAATAAAAGTGTATTTTTCATATACACAAGCCCGCCCCCCACACACATATGCACATACTATAAACATACTATATTCAAACAAGTACCACCCATGATCCTTGGCCTCTAAGCATGAAATGACTTGTTTTCCTTTTAGTGTGTCAGATGCCCACCAAAGCCCTGAGCAGCATGGGCTTGTCTGTGGACAGACCCAGGAGCACCTCGAAAGGAAGGAAAGCTGGGTCAAAACTAGCACTGTCAGCCAGCTTGCAACAGGCCAATAAATCTACCATCCAGACCTGCAATTCCCAGAACCCAGCCTTAGCCCAAGGGGGTGGTGCTGGCACAGGCACCGTGCTGGGAGCTTCACCCACTCACCTCGTGGAATCCTCCCAACTCCCCAGGGAAGTGGGTATCACGCAGGTATGGAAGCTAAAGCTCAGAGAGGGTCAGACCAGATGGTAAGCCAGAGGGACCTGAGGCTGTCCCGCACGCGGCCTTCTCCCTACATCTGCCCTCCCGTCCCCCTCTCGTCCCAGTACCCTAGCACAGCGGCACAGCTGGCCCTTACCGGATGATGCTGTTGCAGTGGCCGCAGAGCGGAGTCCTGCTGCTGGCTGGGAAGCGCTCCGCCCTCTGCACGGTACCCCTGGCAAGGGGGGACACCTGCGGAGCCGGTGGTGCGTTGTAGGCAGGGGCCCCTCGGGGCAGGCCTTGCTTGCTGACAGTGGTGGTGCTCTTGCCAGGGGCGAACTTCTGAGAGAAGCTGTCGTCTGTCACCCATGGGGGACGGCTGGCAGACTCCGCAGGGCCCCCGCTGTAGGGTGCAGGATTATAGCTTG